>NC_045444.1:123809276-123871309 GCF_002776525.5 Piliocolobus tephrosceles | reverse complement strand
TTATATTATATTATATTATATTATATTATATTATATTATATTATATTTTTCAGACAGAACTTGCTCTGTTGCCCAGGCTGGAGTGCAGTGGCATAGTCTGGGCTCACTGCAACCTCTGGCCCCTGGGTTGAAACAATTCTCGGCCTCAACCTCCTTAGTACCTGGGATTATAGGTGTGCGCCACCACGCCCAGCTAATTTTTGTATTTTTAGTAGAGATGGGGTTTTACCATGTTGGCCAGGTTGGTCTTGAACTCTCAACCTCAGGTGATCCACCGGGCTCAGCCTCCCAAAGTGGATTACAGGTGTGAACCACTGTGCCCAGCCCGTTTTAGTTATGTTTCTAATCCTAGTCTTTACAGAATTAGGCAGGGCCTCCCACAACCCGGCTTGGCTGTTTCTCAGCTCTCACCCCTCCCGCAGCCTACCCAGACCCTGTGCTCACTGATGGTGTCCCCAGCCCCGCACCTCCCAGTGCACATCTGCCCCTGGCATTCCGGGGCCCAGGATGCTCTCCCTCCTCTTGGCTGCCACATGGGCTTCTCATGTCTGTGCCAACATTTCTTCCTAGGAGAGGTCCTCTGGATTCTTCCCCTGCCTCTGGGCAGGTAGGTCAGCCTCTCTGGCCTGTGTGAACCCGGGCGGCAGTCTCTTGCTCTGAGGCAACTGTCCTATCCCCGCCAGACTCTAGGCACCTGGGGGCAGGACTTGGGTTTATTCCTTTGGCTCCCCTCTGCTCTGCCCAGCCTGGCGGGCAGCCACGCGCCAAACTGATTGTTGAGTGGAGGAATTTAACTTGGTGTTCAGAAATCCCTGCTGGAATTTTCCACTGAGATAAGCAAGGATAAAGGTTTGGAGGCAAGGCAGACACCACAATTCCTGCTTATCTCAAAGGCCTTAGGAGATAAGGACATTCTGGAAGAGCTGACCTCGGATAATTATCACAGCTGAGTTTGATTCTTCACAGCAGCTCTGCAAGAAAACCCCAAGGAGGAGGGGGGCACCACTTCCCCACAAATCCCCTGAGGACTTCGGCCCATGGTTCCCTGGCCAGAGTGGGGTCACCTGGTCACTTCTGCAAGAAAGAAGATACGAATGCGTTAACAACCTGAACCACAGTGGGGACCTCCTCGTAAGGAACAAGGAGGGCACGGATCTGGGGCAGGCCGTTTACAATGCCTGCTGCAAGCCTGAGAGCTGCTTCAACAGCTCAGAAATGTTTATGCAGCAGTAGGCCTGGCTCTCCACGCAACCCCGGGGCAGTATAGGGTGGAAAGTTACAAAGGACTGACTTGGCTAGAAAGGAACCCACATGGGATAAACTGTCTCAGAGAAAATCCCGTCACTGTCGGTATTTGAGCAGAACCCGAGACATCAGGTGGCAGGAGAGCTGCAGAGATTCTTCAGCCACTGACGGGCACTCAGGCCACATCCACCCAGGGGGCCCGTCCAGCTCTACAATGATATCACTTTGCATATTTGGAAGGAGAAAGTGTGCATGCCTGCATACGTGGCCTGTGTAAGGGGCATTGAGAATATTCTCCCTATCAATGGTAACACAGACAAGTTGATAAAATGCCTAGAGAAAAATTTAAAAATTGGTGTGTGTTAAAATCATATTAATTCTGGTCCTGTAAGTAAATTGCTTATGTTCCGTTTTGCCTAATTTCTACTACAAGCAATGATGATTGTGCACGATACCACGTCTATGTGGCATTATAGATACTGTCTGGATGGTGAGTCCTGACCTGCCTTCCTGGGGGTTTGTGTCTGAGCTTGATGTCCCACGTCCCCACAGAAATGCACCTTTTGATTTACACAAGCGCACTGCAGGCTTTCTGCGCACACTGGATTCCCACGTCCCCACGGGAATGCACCTTCTGATTTACACGCGTGCACCGCAGGCTTCCTGCTCATGCCAGATGGCCCTCGGTGCATAGAGTGATCGATCACAGAGGCTGGAAGCAGAGGGAGGTTTAGGACCATCTGGCCCAGCCCCCTTACTTTGGAGGTGAGTAAACTGGTGTTGGGAGGAGGAGGCTGTTTCTTGAGGGAGGATCTGGCAGGTTGCTCCCAGATGACCTCTGTGCAGGAGGGGAAGCTGTGAGCCCCCAGACCCTCTTGAGTATCTGGGTTCTGGCCTTTCACTGTACCCTTGGGCCTTCACGAGGAGGGTGTCAGGTTGCTTGAGATCAGCACGAGCACCGGGCCCTGCCACGCTGACCAAGCAGGAAATGGGCTCCGGCAGTGGGTCCCCTGCCACCCGCCAGCAGTGTGCCAGTGGGCTGCAAAGTCAGCTGGGCTGGGAGGGCCTCCCTTGTGTGAGCTTTGACTCAGGCCCTGTGGGCAACGGACTCTGGGATGGGCCCCAGGATTCCAAGCCCTTGGTGCACGTGTCTCTCCACTTGAGTGTGCACAGGGCTGTGACTATGATGGTGTCACTCCTGAGATCAGGTTATATTACATGGTGAAGGTGAAGGGATTTTGCAGATGTAATTAGGGTCATTCATCAGTTGACTGTGAGTTGAGCAAAAGGGAGATTGTGCTGTGGGAGCCCACCCCAATCAGGTGAGCCCTTTAAAAGAGGATCTAGATGTCAGAGAGCATCTCTTGCTGGCCTTGAGAAAGCAAGCTGCCCTGTGTGAGCAGCCTTGAAGGGCTGACAGCAGCTGCCCACTGACCCCAGCAGGAATGGGGACCTCAGCCTACTGAGGGAACTGAATTCTGCCAACAAACGTGTGGGCTCAGAAGAGGACCCTGAACTCTAGAAAGACCCCAGCCTGGCCAGTGCCTTGACTGCAGCCTGTGGGAACCTGAGCAGAAGACACAGCGAGGCTGTGCCCCGACTCCTGGCCACAGGAGCCGTGAGGCCATAAATGCATGTTATTCTAAGCCACCGAGTCACTGGGTATGTGTTACACGTCCAAAGATAACTACACAGGCATTGACCCTGTCCACCCAGGGATGTTAGGGGGGCTCTGCTGGTTTTACCCCAGGCCATGGTGAGAGCCACCGTGAACACAGGGCTCTCTTCTCCGTGCTGCAGAAGCTCCATGCCCTGTCCCCTGCCACAGGTCACAGACTTTCTTCATGTGTTTTACCTCATGTTAATGAAAGAGATCTTCTCCAGGGGCTTGATCTAGTGGGAAACAGAGGAGAAGGGGGATTTTAAATTTCAGTCCATCCAACCCTGTAGAATTGCTGTCCTACAGTAACGTAAAGGATCACCAGGTAAAAATCCAACCCTGTAGAATTGCTGTCCTACAGTAACGTAAAGGATCACCAGGTAAAAATCCAACCCTGTAGAATTGCTGTCCTACAGTAACATAAAGGATCACCAGGTAAAACGCTGCGTCTCCCGGCTGCCGCCGCCTTGCCCCTCTCTCACGTGGACACTGGTGCCTGGGTTGGGAGTGTGGCCGGGGACTTTGTGGCAGTGTGGGGGGGGATGTGTTGTCCTTGGACATGTGAGAGGTTCTTGCTTCCCCGTGGTCTCTGCTGGAAATGCCTGCCTGGACCACTGGCCTCTGAGGCACCTTGGCCCTGCCTGCACCAGCTCCTGAGCCTGCCTATCTTGGCGTCTCCTTCCACTGTCTCGTCCTGGCTCTCAGGACCTCTCTGCACCCTCACCAGTCACTTCTGTGATCTTACACATGTGCATTGCTCAAGGGGTGGCTGGGGATGCCGCCTGGCACAGCTCAGTGCTGTTTGGGGACTGGCCTGAGGTCTTCTAGGGGTTTCCTCCTTCTAGGGAGTTGGGACCCCCCCAACATGATCCATGGGCTGTTACATAATCACAGTTGAGCTTAGCAGATTCCAAAACTCCTTTCTCTAGACAAGGCCTGGCTTTCAAACCTGCTGTCTGACTGTAGGCACAAACCTCCCATTTTGGGGGTAAAAAGCTGGTTCTTAACCATTTTGTCTTTTTAATTTTATTTTTTAATTTTTACTTTTTGAGACAGTTTCACTCTTTTGCCCAGGCTGGTGTGCAGTGGCACAATCTCAGCTCACTGCAACTTCTGCCTCCCAGGTTCAAGCAAGTCTCCTGCCTCAGCTAGGATCATAGACACGCGTCACCACACCCGGCTAATTTTTTGTATTTTTAGTAGAGATGGGGTTTTTCCATGTTGGTCAGGCTGGTCTTGAACTCCTGACCTCAGCAATCCACCCAACTCAACCTTACAAAGTGCTGGAATTATAGGCCTGAGCCACTGCGCTGGCCTTTTTTTGCATTCTTGCTATAAAATTGGTATTTGTATCTTCCTCCCATTCTGCACTCCCCCAACCCTGCGGGAAGGTGGATTTTTCAAGGGAATTTGGGAGAAGAGAAGCATATTCACGTGTCTCCACATTCAGCCTCCATCTCACGAGTTATACCATTCCCAGCACGTCACCACTCCTAGACCTTTGGTTACCAGCCTGGGGGCAGAGGATAAGGAATCATTCAAAAAGAGAGATTCTCAAGTCTCCAGAGTGCCGGGGCCCAGCCAAGCATGCTGGCAGCTTCCAGGGAGGTGGCCACGCCCCAGGGGAAGTGGTTGCATGGAGGAAGAATCCCAGAGGAGGCTTGGACGTGGCAGAGCAACACTGGTCCTGTGTTAGGACTGGCTAGTCCATCCTGCAGGGATGAGGGGCAGAGCCTCAGCAGAAGCCCAGGCCGGTGTCCTCCTCCAGTATAAGAGCCCCCGACTCCCACAGGGTGGAGGAACCACTGTGATGGTGGAACTTACTTCCCAGCAGCCCCATGGGATGGGACCCAAACTAGAAGTTAGGGTGATTTTGGAGGACATAAAGCGAGCTGGTTTCCCATATATTGGCTGTATGGAGTAATGTTCACGGCAACAGATTTCCGTCTCCTCAGCCTCAGGCCCAACCCTGGTACCCCAGCCGTACTCAGAGGCTCTGGAAATCTTACCTGGAGGAGACTCCTAAGTTACCACCAAGCCAGAAATTTCCTGACTAAAGTCTCCTGAAGAATTTGGGAAGACCAGGAGGAAGTCCACCTCCCTGTTTCCTGCACCTGGAGTCTCCCATGTCCACGGAGGCCACGTCCACCCTCCCCTCAGGTGGCATCAGCCCAGGGTCTGCCCCTGGACTGGCTCACACTGAGTTGCCTGTGGGTCTAGTGTAGGGCTTAGCCAGGGTTGGCTTCCAGCTGACAGTGGGAGGAATTAATTCATTTGACCGAAATATTCTTTTCTCTTCTGGGCTGTTGGTTCTTCAAGTGCAACAAAGATTCAACACAGCTTCAAGGAAGGAGCCAAGAAAAACATTCCGTGCCAAAGTGAGACCCCGGAAGTGAAACCCCAGAACAAAGCTGAACAACGGGCTCCAGTTGGGTGCCAGCAAACGCAGGACTGGAATGTGACTTCCGGCAGCGCACAGGTGCTCCCAGGTCACCTGCTTTGTGGTCCAGCCTCCTGCTGAGTCACCTGCTTGTGATCCAGCCTCCTGCTCTGCCCCAGGTGACCACATGACCACTGTGGACTTTGCCCTGAAATCTTTTGGGAGGAGAAGAGGCCTGACCTTGGGGCTGGGGGCCAGCGGGCACTGCCCTGGTCCAAGGCTGCTGCTCTTGACCTCTGCTCTGAGGCTGTTTTCCACTGGAGCAGAGGCTCCTTCTGTCCTGCCTGTGGAGGGAAGCAAACCTTCCCCTGGGCCAGAGAGAGGAGAAAGGGGAGACAGGTAGCAACGCTGTGGACTGGTGATGATAGGCTCTTCAGCTCCCTGCAAGTGACTGGGCCTGGGGAACAGGTGAGTCATTGTTTGAGCCTCTGTGCACTTTGCAGAGTGTCTGCCTCTGTGTGTGTGTGTCTGCGTCTCTGTGTGTCTGTGTGCTCATGTGTTTGTACCCATGTCTGTATTTGTGTCTGTGCATGTGCCCGCATGTGTGTAATCAAAGGACAAAGCTGGGGTGGAGACTTCCTGGTTCAGATTTCTGATGGCTCCACTAGGTTGGATTCCCAGAAGGAGATTCTTATTTTAAGTTTTCTTCGGGAAAGTTCCAGTTTTAAGGTCTTGAAAAAACAAAACAAACAAACAAAAAACAAACTTCTGGTAATAAGAACTCTTCAGGGAATCCATTTCAAGTGACGTCAGAATCCCCAATTTAATACCCAGTGATATCTAGGAAGCTTGTCAGGTTTTCTTGTAAACTCCTTTTTACAATCTACATTTTGTTTTCTTTCTGTATCAAATGGCTGCATTCTGAATGCAATGTACTGGTGTACCTCCCGTAATCTCAATATTCTTCAGAGGCCCAGGCAAGGGTGACACAGGAGCGCAGCTGGCAATAGACTCATCAACCAGACCCTTCCCTGGAATGGCCCCTTCCCCACAAAAAAGACTGATTTGGGATTTGCTCTCCTTTTTTTTTCCCTTTAGTGGAAGGGAGATACAAGAAATGAAAAAGTCCCAGGTTAAGATTACTAGAGAAGCTCCAATCTTGAATATGGTGTTCCTGAAAACATCTTTGTCTTCAATAACCTAATAATGTCTTTGACTGCTAATAACCCCATCTTGATGAAATTCTGGAGGTGGGGGTCAGGCGCCACACTTTCAATTTTCTCTTTGGACAGAAGGCTCCAACCTTTCATTATTGAAAGCTTACAACACTCAATCACACAAAAAGTTGTATAAGAAAATGTTTACTGTAGTCTTATTACAGAGAAAAAATGAAAACTAAGTAAAAATCCAGTATTAGGAAAATGGTTCAGCAAGTTGAGATAGTTGTAGAAATGTTATGTGTCCACTAAACATGATTTTGAAGCAATGTGAGACTGCCTTTGGTATTATATTTAAGTATTTTTTACATATATAATAGTTTTGTGTTAAAACCATGGGTTTTGGTTTGTTTTTAGGAGTCATAGAAAAAAGCTAGAAGTAGGCAGAAACAGCTTTTGTGGTTGTATTAAGGGGGTGGAGTTATGGGTAGTTTATTTATATTGACACTTGTATGTTTATAGTAAAATAACTTTTTTTTTTTTTTTTTTGAGATGAAGTCTCGCTCTGTTGCCCAGGCTGGAGTGCAATGGTGAGATCTTGGCTCACTGCAACCTCTGCCTCCTGGGTTCAAGCGATTTTCCTGCCTCAGCCTCCCGAGTAGCTGGGATTACAGGCATGCGCCACCACACCCAGCTAATTTTTATATTTTTAGTAGAGTTGGGGTTTCACTGTGTTGGACAGGCTGGGCTCCAACTCCTGACCACAAGTGATCCACCCACAAGTGATCCACCCACCTCGGCTTCTCAAAGTGCCATTACAGGCATGAGCTACTGTGCCCAGCCCCAAAATAAAATAACCTTATTAAAGAGACATATCATTGTCAAAGGAATGAGACGCTGGCATCCCAGTAGTCACAGTGCATTCCTTCAGAGTCCACCTATTTCAGTTAATTCAGACAAGTTTTGGGCCACAGATTTTTTTTGACTTAGGAAAGGTTTTATTAACCTGTACAAATAAATAGCAAAGAGAACTTGAAGGGGTATTTTTGTTTATTTTTAATTATTTTTTATTTCAATAGATTTTGGGGGAACAGGTGGTATTTGGTTACATGGATATGTTCTTCAGTGATATCTGAGATTTTTTTTGCACCCAATACTTGAGCAGTGTACACTGTAGCCATTGAATAGTGTTTGTTCCCTCACCCCACCCCCACTACATTTCCCCCTTCCACCAAAGGGTGGAGAGTCTGGGCTGTGGCTTGACCTCTGAGGGCCTGTCCCCAGCTGACTTGAGTGGATCATCTGATGGACTGAGTTCCCACCCCAGGCACTCTCACTTTGCCTCAGGTGCTGTCTTAATCTGTGCTGCTTTGACAGAATTCCTGAAACAGAAATGTATACAGAACAAAGATTTGTTTCTTATGGTTCTGGAGGCTGGGAAGTCCAAGGCCAAGGGGTCTACATCTGTTGGGGCCTTCTTGCTGTGTCATCCCACAGTGGAAGGTGAAAGGACAAGAGAATATGCAGGCTCGTGGACGTGCAAGACTGTAGCAGTGTTAATCTGGGCATGGATTAATGAGAGCAGAGTCCTCATGACCCAACCACCTTCTGTTAGGCCCCACCTCCCAGCATGGTTGCATTGGGGACTAAGTTTTCAAATCTGCTTTTTGGAGGATCCATGCAAACCATAGCCGGCCCCAAGAAATCATCCTCAATCCAGGAAGATATTTCAAAGCACAGGTGCTGTGTTATGTGCTCTTTGTGCTTGGTCTCATTCATTCATTTCTTAGGTATTTATTGAGTACTTACTATGTGCTAGACACTGTTCCCAGCTCCAAGGAAAACAGAATTCTAGCAGTGACTCCTAGTCTTGGCTGCATACTGAGATCACCTGGAGAGCTTTTCTTTTTCTTTTTCTTTTCTTTCTTTCTTTTCTTTTTTCTTTCTTTCTTTCTTTCTTTTTTTTTAAGAAACACAGATGGAAAACTTAATGTTATGTTTTTTATCTGTCTCTGAAGCCAGCGTCATACTTGACGGTGAAACTTGAGTATTTCCATTTAAGATGGGTTTCCAGGCATGTTTGGGATAACCACCCAAGTCTACTATGTGGAGCCCTTCTTCTCTGATGGGTAGAGAGCCCTAAACCCTCCTCCTTCTTCTCTGATGGGTAGAGAGCCCTAAACCCTCCTGTTAAGGACTCTGTGACTCTCCAGTCGCTTTCTGTCTAGAACGATCTTCTTGGTATCTAGGACCCCATCGTATTTGTTTCAAGACAGATTTCAAACTTGATTATTTCTCCTCTTATCCCTGCAGGGCAGACCAGACCAGTCTGTGGCCGTGGCTCCTTACTGGGGGCAGTGAGGGCATGTGGATTGCTTCCAACCACTCCTGCTTTTTCTTCTTTCCTTTTCAAAATTCCTCCCCTTCCCTCTTTAGGGAGCCTCCCCCTTGCCCACAGTGGTGAGGGAGGGAGATGAGACTCTGATCACAGGACCAGCTGCCCCCGATGGGTTTCATATTGATTGTGGAGAGCTTCTCTTCCTAGATAATAAACAAACATCAAGTGATAACATTAGAACATTATCAGAATGTCACCATTTTGCAACCCTTTAGTGAAAGAGCGGGTCAAAGTAATGGTCTTCAGTGACTGCCAACATCACAGAGAGACAACTGGACATTATTTGCCTTCTGCAGGAAGTGCACACACACTCTCATGGCAATCTTGCCAAAAAATAGCCTGTATCTAATCAGATTTATATCCTGAACCACCACGTATCAAAAATACAAAGTTCAGAGGACTCCATTCAATAACACAGAGGTGCAATCAGCAACATCCGTACTGGAAATCTATAAGACAACCTGATTTCTTCAATACATGAACTGCAAAGAAAAAAAATGCCTGTATCTGTACTGAGATTTGCAGAGGATTGGATGCCTGGGATCTGCTTTTCACTAACGTGCTAGGGGGAGGTTTGGGAATGTGAGTGACATGAATGGCTGAGCTGACTACTGGGGAAGAGGGAGGTGGGTCCACGGGCCCATCAGACCGTTCTCTCTATTGTGGTGTGTACATGAGAGTTTTTGTAATGAAAAAATATGCAGGGGTAACCCACATTTATTTTGATCACAAAGTTGGTTTTCTCTGGGGCATACCACTGTGGGTTCTGAGGCTTTAGACACAATAGGAATGTGTCTATGATATTTTGAGATCATTGAGACACCAATTTTTTTTAGGTAGATTTTTTTCTGAAACACCAACTTTAATCCATGAACAACCACCCAAGAAATGCTCAGATGCTTTTTACCTTTCCGTGCATTAGATACTTGGGGGACAAGTAATAGATTTGTAAAAATTCAAAGTAATGGAAGGTGAACAATAAGACCTAAGACCTCCACATGTAATCATTGCTTTTCAGGGTCTGCAGTGACCTGTGCCCGGAGCTTTCCAAGCAAAACTCCTTTTGTTCCTTACCACAGATGTAAAAATGGACCTAAAAACTGCAGATGGGGAGATGGGGCACGGGGTGCAGAGGGGAGCAGGAGTGTGGACCCAGGTGGCCTCTGAGTTGGGAGCTCTGTTTCGGACCATCTGCTCCTGACCAGGAAGCAGCCCCGGGGTTAATCTTGCTGAGTTGATGTGGCTCAGATGTTCCACCTGCTTCAGGCGGTTGTGATTCTTTGCAGGTCATGGCACAGGCACACAGGACCCCCCAGCCCAGGGCTGTCCCCAGCCAGCCCCGTGCGTTCAAGCTGGTTCTCCTGGGAAGTGGCTCCGTGGGTAAGTCCAGCTTGGCTCTTCGGTACGTGAAGAATGACTTCAAGAATATCCTGCCTACGGTGGGCTGTAAGTGAGAGCAGAGCACCCCTTTGCTGGTCTTCAGTGCAGAAGTCCGGGCTGCTGACTCACACCTGGGGCAGGTGGGGATGATGCCCGCCTAGGAATCCCCATGCTGTCCTGGGGCCTTGAGCTGCCTGTGTCCAGCGCGTGGGGGGAGGGAGTGAGGTCCGTGAGCGCCGCCGCAGAATCTACAAAGACAGGAAGCACCCTTGGTTCTGGGTCAGATTTCAGCTCAGCTGGAGTCTGCAGGGGGTGGAGATTCTGGAGAAGGACCTCTGGCCCCAAAGGGTTGGGTTGGGTGTGAGGGATTATGCTGGTGGAAGGGAGAGCCCGGATGAAGCCTCCTGGGCTCTGGGCCCTCAGCGGCCTAAACCAGCTGTCCTCTCCCACCACCCAGGCCGCCCTCCTGCTAACACTGCTCCCTTGCTTTATTTACCCCAACAGCATCTTCCTTCCCGCCTGGACTTGGTTTACCAGCTTGGCCTGGATTGGGGGTGGGAGGATCCTTGTTGGGGGTGGGTGGGGAGGGAGACCTTCTCGCTGTGTTTCTTAAAAAGGCTAACCTGTCGTGAAGCTCAGGAGTGACTGTGGGGCATCTGCAGGCTGCTGGCCTCCTTCCCATCCTGCTGTGGGCACAGCCTGCCTAGGCAGTGAAACCCAGTTTTCACCAAAATGGGGAAAGCCAGCGTGTTCTTTATGCCAATGCCCCCCGGGGGAACACGTGCAGAATCAGAGCCTTGGTTTCAAATTCGGACTCTGACATGGATAAGCTGCCCATCTCCAAATGGACTGATTCGTTTACTCATCTAACAGGCATCCATTGAGCACGAACCCTTTTCCAGGCCTGCGTTAGGTGGGGAGGATTCTATAACCAGCTAAACAGATGCACCAAACACAGAAATACAATTGCAAAATGTGGCACATGGTGTTAGCTATTAGGGAGCCCTTCCATTTTCTCGGGGGTGGGGGGTGGTTCCTGAAGGATCCCCAGGGGATACAGGGGGATCGGCTGGGGTCTGCCTGGTCCAACTCCCAGAGCTAGTGATGAGAACGGCCAGAGTGATGGAGAGAGGCTGTCTGCAGACGGGCACCCTGGGAGAGAGTCAAGGTTGCCCTGGGGTGGGCAGTGCAATCCTCTTCTCCATTAGCAGGGAGATCTGTACCCCTCACCCCGCAAGTCCTGATATTGGACTTAGCTTCCTTTAAAAATACATCAAAGTGCCAAGGCTGGCCTGAGGGTGGCCTCAGCTGAGAATAGAGAACACAGATGAGGGCCTCCCTGGGCCTGGATGTTGAGAGCTTTGTACCTGGGTGACTGGTATTCAAGAAGCAGAGAGAGGCAGCAGGTGTCAGGCCAGGTGAGTTGGACTGGGGATGGATCTCGCTCTGAGACGGAGGTCTGCACACCGTGGCTCTCTGGCTGTTCTGCTTGTTTTGTGCGTAAGGTTCTGTGGACACAAAGCTCTACCTGTTCAGGTACTTATCTTCTGTAAATGATATTCTTGCTGTTCCTCTTCTCTTCACTCTAAAACGGCAGCAGTGTTGAGTGGTTGCAGCAGTGACCCCATGGCCAGTAAAACCTAAAGTATTTGCTACAGGGCCTTGTACAGAACTGTGTGCTGCCACCCAGCAGAGCCTGCAGGAGCCAGCGCCCAAAGGCACTCACTGGGTGAGTGCAAGCAGGGCTGAGAGACTCCGAGATGCGTGGTTGGAGGGTGGGAGGGTGCTTTGGATTCATTGAGACGTGCTTGGACGTGCTCAGCCCACAGAGAGCTGGACCCGCAGAGCCCCCACCTTCCTTGGGTGGGGGTTGGGGGCGATGTGTGGGGTCCGTGGAGCCTCAGGGTGGTGCTGGGCATTCTGTATTTTACAGGTGAGGGGGATGGAGGCCCCGACATTGTGGCGCGAGGCCCTAGTTCCTTTCATTCCATCAAGCCAGGGTCCAAGCGTCCCCTCACGCCTGCCCTGGCTGTCCCAATTGCCCGCCCTCTCTTCAGGGGGCCTACCAGGGTCAGTGGGGTGAACAAAACTGGGTTTGCTGGGGAGTCCCAGGCCAGGTTGGGGGTCTTTGCTTGCGGGGAAGGCCTGTATGTCTCACTCTACTACTGGTCCTCTGCCTGGCCCGTCAGGGGCCATCCCACTGCCAGCAGCTTTCAGATGAAAGCCAGGGCCTCCCTTCCTCCAAACCCCTCTCCCCCGGGCCCAGGTTTATCTCCTCTCTCCGAGGGGAGGACCGTTCTACAGGCTGGACTCTGCCTTTCACCCAGGCCTGTGTGGAGTCTTTGTTCCCACTCTGGGTCTCTGTGATGGGGCAGGGTTGGGAGGCTGTGGGTTGTGGCTCGTGGCACAACAGGGAGAGGAGGAGAACCAGAATAGGTTAGCCTGTGGCTCACAAGCCGCCTTCATCCCATCAGCCTCCAACCCTGGGGTCCGTACTTTTGTATTGAGCACCTGGGTGTGGGGGCAGCTGTGCTGGGTTGCAGGAGCAGAACTGTGGAGGCTCCTTTCTTTGCTGTTGGCTGAGTCCCCTGTGGGAACGCTGGTCTTCTCTGCTTCCATCTGAGTGTCTGCGTTACACCTTGGGATAATATTACAGCTTTGGGAGGCAGATATTACTATAGCTGTGGATAACGTCATGCAATTTATTATTATCATTATGTTAATTTGTTTGAGACAGAGTCTTGCTCTGTCACCCAGGCTAGAGTGCAGTGGCTCACTGGAACCTCGGCCTCCTGGGCTCAAGCCATCCTCCCACCTTAGCCTCCAGAGTAGCTGTGACCACAGGTGCACACCACCATAGCTAATTTTTATATTTTTTGTAGAGATAGGGTTTTGTCATGGTGTGCACCACCGTACCTGGCCTATGTTAGTTATTTTATTATTTTTATTTTTTGAGATGGAGTCTTCCTCTGTTGCCCAGGCTGGAGTGCAGTGGTGTGACCTTGGCACACTGCAACCTCCGCCTCCTGGGTTCAAGTGATTCTCCTGCCTCAGCCTCCTGAGTGGCTGGGATTACAGGTGTGCACCACCATGCTGATTTTTGTATTTTTAGTAGAGATGGGGTTTCACCATGTTGGCCAGGCTGGTTTTGAACTCCTGACCTCAAGTGATCCTCTGACCTTGGCCTCCCAAAGTGTATGTTAATTATTAATCATCATATAATCATTACATGATCATATATTATTATAAATGTGGGTATTGCCGCTTCTAGGATGAGGAGATGGGATGTGCTCATTCCTTTAACTTATGTGCTTTGGGGGAAGAGTGATCTGTGTTGCACGAAAACCCTTTGAGAGTAGACACTCCTGCTGCTTTTGTCACGTGTGACTTCAGCTTTTATCAAGAACACTGGCTCCTGCCCAGGGGAGAGGGTGGGCCAGGAGCAGAGCCTCAGAGGAGAATGGGAGTGCTGTCCTCACAGGCAGCCTGGAAATGCAGGAGGCAACGCGCCCAGTGCTTGGTTGCAGGAACCCGGAGGGAGGGATGGCATGGACGGCCACAGGAATGCCGCTCCTTCCCTCCATCTGGATTTTTTCCCTGTGAAATGGGAGTGTAAACACCTTCCTGGAGTGGGCTCTCCATGAAAGGTTGCTGTTACTTTGGGTGGCTTAAGGTCACCAAGGCCAGCCCTGTCTGAGGGGTCAGCCTTCGGGAGGATTCACTTGCGTCCCTGGGGCCCTCCCGAGGGGTCTGGTTCAGTTGACAGGTGTGTGGGGTGGGGCCCACAGCAGGACGTGACGCAGGTGGTGGGCTCAGCTCCTGGCAAGACACCGTCCATCCAGGGGAAGCAGGAAGCAGAGCCAGAAAGTGACAAGGACTCGAGCCCTGAAGCTGGAAACCCAACGTGCTGGCCGGTGCCACAAGAGCAGGCAGGGGCAGAGGCAGAGCAGACAGGAGTCCAAGTGAGCCAAGCCTCCCGCCCAACCCCCAGGGCCTGTTGAGGAGGTGGCAGCTTCAGGAGCCACTGCTGTGTCAGGGATGGGGGCTGGTGCTACCCATGGACTGCCCCCAGCGTCCTAACGGGTCACCGCAGGGGAGATTCTGTGCGCTGCCGACTTTTGCATGACATCTTTTGGAAGGATGGTGACATCTAGTGCTTGTGTGAACATTTGCCAGCTGAAGCCACGACTAACCCCAGACTTGCTGGGCTTTTTGCAGGAAGGGGAGGGTGACAAACAGGTACTAAGCACATTCAACCTGGTGCCAGCTCACTTTCCTTCTAAACCGAGAACGTGGTTGATGTCCTAGAGCCCCCAGAAAATAAGTTTCCATTTCATGTTCCTTTCAATTTGTCATCAGCTCACTATTTTCACAAAAAAGCCAAGTGCTACAGAGAAGGCTTCAATGAGCAGAATCAGCTGTTTATTTAAATTAAAAGGAAAAAAAGCAAAACCACTTATATGATGTTAACATTTAGTAAAGAGGCTGGGCGCAGCGGCTCATGCCTGTAATCTCAGCACTTTGGGAGGCCGAGGCGGGCAGATTGCCCGAGCTCAGGAATTTGAGACCAGCCTGGGCAACATAGTAAAACCGTGTCTCTACTAAAGAAAAATTAAAATTAGGTCTGGCACCGTGGCTCATGCCTGTAATCCCAGCACTTTGGGAGGCCAAGGCGGGCGGATCACGAGGTCAGGAGATTGTGACCATCCTGGCTAACACGGTGAAACCCTGTCTGTACTAAAAAACAAACAAAAAAATAGCCAGACGTGGTGGTGGGCGCCTGTCGTCCCAGCTACTTGGGAGGCTGAGGCAGGAGAATGGTGTGAACCCGGGTGGTGGAGCTTACAGTGAGCCAAGATCATGCCACTGCACTCCAGCCTGGGCAACAGAGTGAGACTCCGTCTCAGAAAAAAAAATTAAAATTAAAAAAATAAAATTTAGTAGAGGAATTATTATTTTTATTTTTATTTTTTTAAAAGATGGGGTCTCATTCTGTTGCCCAGGCTAGAGTGCAGTGGTACGATCACAGCTCACTGTAGCCTCAACCTCCTGGGCTCAAGCAATTCTCTGCCTCCGCCTCTTCAGTAGCTGGGACCTCAGGTGTGTGCCACCATACCCAGCTAATTTTTGTATTTTTTATAGAGACAAGGTTTCACTACATTGCCCAGACTGGTCTTGAACTCTTGGGCTAGAGTGATCCTTCCTCCTTGGACTCCCCAGATGCTGGGATTACAGGCATAAGCCACTGTACCCAGCCAAAAATTTATTTTTTAATTACATTTTGGCTTTAGCTGTGGAGATACAGAACATGTGGTTAGTGGGTTTCTGAAAAAGGATATGATAATAAATGCATGTTGTCTTCCAGGTCAGAGTCAAGGAGTGCACAAGACTAGGTTGCCTCAGATACCTGTCCAGGGGCCCGCCTGAGGGTCCTACATCTCTCTGCAGGGAAGAGAAGGGTCTACATTCTGTAAATAGCCAAATATTGACTATTATCATGCATTATCATTGCTTGGACTAAAACCCATGCCCTCCTTGGAATTTTGCTGGGATTTTACATTAGTGTAAATTCAGCCACCAGCCATCATTTTCTTTTCTTTTCCTTCCCCTCCCCTCCCCTCTTTTCTCCTCCCCTCCCCTCCCCTCCCCTCTCCTCTCCTCTTTTTTTTTTGAGGTAGAGTCTCATGCTGTCTCCTGGTGCCCAGGCTAGAGTGCCGTGGCACCATCTCAGCTCGCTACAACCTCCACCTCCTGGGTTCAAGTGATTCTGCTTCAGCCTCCTGAGTAGCTGGGACTACAGGGGCGCACCAGCACACCTTTCTAATTTTTGTATTTTTAGTAGAGACGGAGTTTCACCATGTTGGTCAGGCTGGTCTCGAACTCAACCTCAAGTGATTCACCCACCTGGGCCTCCCAAAGTGCTGGGATTACAGGCATGAGCCACTGCGCCCAGCCTCCAGCCATCATTTTCAACATGGAAAAGGAAAATATGAGAGGCTAAAGTTGGTCAATGGAGGAAGCAAACCTGAGTTTTATGCTACGTGTCACCTGCGCCAGCTTTTAAGATAAAACCAAATTCAAACTGAGAAATGTGACTTGAAGTGATGGGAAACAGAAAGATGAGGATAAAAGGCCCACGTTTTAAGATAAGTCCACAAAGAGCAAAGAGGACAGGAAGAGGAAGCAAAACTCATGTTCCCTTTCTCTCCTTGCTCACACGATTTAACTGCCACCCTGGGTGGAGGGCACCATTAGCTCCTGCTATGGACGAGGAAGCTGAGACTTAGAAAGTTTAAACAAGCTGCCATCCGATCAGCTGAGGGGTCTACACTCATGGCCTGGGCACAGTCTTCATTCTGGCACCATCGTCAATCCAGTGCAACACCTGATGTGTTCAGAGGAGTATAGCCGGTTCAGTCCCAACAGTTGCCCCGTCCAAGCTGGAAATCACTGGTCCTACTGTCTGGATGGAGACTGCAGCTTTGTTTGACCTGGAGAGTTTGTCTAACTTCAAGTTCCTGGACCTGCAGGAAACTGCAGGACACGCGGGCAGAAGAGCCCAGGTGGTGGCTTCCGTTTAGGAAGAGGTTGTGTTGTGAGAGAGAAGCATGGTCTTGCTGCATCATGCTGGAAAGCTCTGTCCAACCTCCTGTTCTATGTTTAGTGGGTGCAACTGTGTTTTTCCCACCTGTAAAGATGCAATTAAGTCCTATCCCCTGGAACCTGTGAGTGCGACCTTATTTGGAGAGAGGGTCTTTGCAGATGGCCCCTAAGTCCAGTGACTGATGTCCTTATAAGAAGGGGAGAGGACACGGCTACAGAGACGCAGCCACATGAAGACAGAGCCAGAGATGGGGTGACGCAGCCACCAGGAACACCAGGGTTGCCGGCAGCCTCTGGAAGCTGGAGGAGGCCTGGGACAGATTCTCCTTCAGTCTCTGGAAGGAACCAACCCAGCCAACGCGTTGGTTTTGGACCTCTGGCCTCCAGAACTGCAGGAAGAAATCTGCTAATTTGAGCCACTCGGCTCGTGGAACTTTGTTTTGACAGCTGCAGGACTCTCATGCACTGTCCTTGGAGTGAAAGTTTTCATTTCAAACATGTGGCTCCATTTGCCAGAATCTCCCCAACAGACTCCAAACCCAACCCAGGGTCTAGGCAGGGCAGCAGCTTTGACAGGAGCCTGCCAGTGCTGGTGGCCCCTCCATTTCCAGACACCTTGCCTTCCCCCACTGCTTCCTCTCCAATTCTGTGTATAACACGTCCCTGACAAGCCACACACGATGGGCAAAACATTTTGGAGATCGATAAAATAATCGTTTTTAAAATCCTATCTCTTTGGAAAGCAAAGGGTAGAAAATCTTTAAATGAACAGTGCATTGCCCAATATGTTAAAGTGCTTGGGGGTAGTTTTGTGTGTGTGTTTGTTAAGCAGGTACTTGTGCTTGGGGGTGGTTTTTGTGTGTGTGTTAAGACAAAGCCCCTGCCTTCCTGGGGGAGACAGGCAGAGAATGCAGGAAGCCTTGCCTCTGGGTGCGTATGGGGTGCAGGGAGGCTTCCATGGAGGCAGGGGGCCCAGCAGCCCTTCCAGGGTTGCTGCTCGAAGATCTCAAAGGACACCTAAGAGTTTTCTAGGTAAGAAGAGGAAGGACGCCATGCAGAGGAGACAGTAGAGAAGGCGGCTGGTGGGGAGCAGCATCAGGAAAGTGGGGAGGTTAGGAGGCGAGGAAGGCCTTGGAGAAGCTTGTGCAATTGTGACTCCCTCTGTGCAAGATGGGTCTAGCAGACAAGGGGCCAGTGGGCTGGGGGTGCTCAGGGTTCCAGGTGTCCCCAGAGCCCAGCTGCATCTGTGGAAGCCGGCAGGGATGTGTTGGACTCCCGGTAAGTGGAGATCCCTTCCACGGCATATGTAACCCGAGCTTTTGCGTTAGGTCCTGGAGAGATTTATCTTCCCAACCAAGCCTCTCCGAAGGCCCCATAGCAATCACTCCTGACACTTTGCTTGATGTGGAAGCCTCCATCTCCCAGAAGAACTGTTTGCTCAACTGCCCGGCCATGCGGGCATAGGAGGCACGTGATCAGCTGTCCCTCTGAGCCCATTGCTGTGCCTGTGGCTCGCCATGGTCCCACCTGAGCCACGCGTGGCAACCTCGTCCTCTGAGTAAGCCCTGTGGGCCTCCCTGTTTCAGGTGCGTTCTTCACTAAGGTGGTGGATGTAGGCACCGCCTCTCTGAAGCTTGAGATCTGGGACACAGCTGGCCAGGAGAAGTACCACAGTGTCTGCCACCTCTACTTCAGGGGTGCCAATGCTGCGCTTCTGGTGTACGACATCACCAGCAAGGTAGGGCCCACCTTGAGGCACGTCCCATCCTCCTTCCCAAGCACCTGCCTTCTGGTTTCTCCAGTGCAATGATGCCATGGTGTAATCACAAGGAACAGGGACTCCGTTAGTGAGCACCAAGCCCCCATCCTCCTGTACAGTCAGGGTTCTGCTCCTCTGTGGTCCACAAAGAACACGCCGCTGCCATCTGCCACTCAGTAGTTCCTGGTGCTGCATTAGGGTCAGGGTTTGGGGTGGTGGCCAGTTCCCCAGACTCTTGCACAAAGTGGTCCTTTGAGGACATCTGGAGGTGGAAGATTCAGGAGCTCAAGGCCTGACCTGAAATACCCCGTGGTCGGCAGTCTTCTGGGCCTGCTCAGGGTGAAGGATCTGACGTGTGTCCCAGCAGTTTTCTGCCTGGCCGCACAGGTCACCCAGGACGGGAACGTGCCCTCCTCAGAGGAACAGAGCAGCCTGCACGTGTGTCCATGGCCAGTTGGATTCTGTGACATTTAACACAACATGAACAGCAACACTGGCTTTCCCCCACTGGAATAGCTAATGACCGCCTGTACGTTTTGTTTGACATTACTTTTTTTTTTTTTTTTTCCTTTTCTAGGATTCCTTCCTCAAGGCTCAGCAGTGGCTGAAGGACCTGGAGAAGGAGCTGCACCCAGAAGAAGTCCTGGTGATGCTGGTGGGCAACAAGACAGACCTCAGCGAGGAGCGGGAGGTGACCTTCCAGGTACCGCCTAGGAGACCCTGCCCTCCTCTTCCATAGGAGGAGAGAGCCCTGGCCGCCTGCGTCAAGACTTGGCACTCACACTTTCACACACGCACACCCACACTTGCACACACTTACACATGTGCACACACACCTCTACAAGCCCACATGCATTTGCACACACATGCACACCCCCCACATTCACTCTCACTTGCACTCACACACGTACAAGCGTGCACACACGCACACACACGTGCGCACACACGCGTGCACACGCACATGCACGCACACACACACATGCACACACACACAACTTTCCACCTGAGTTTCTCTGTTAGTCAAAGATTTCCTGAAATACTCAGGGCCAGCACCATGGCAGTTCAAGGCCAGTGGTGGAGGAGCAGGCACGGCGTGGCCGGCAGAGGGAAGGGCAGGGCGGCACTGCAAGGTGGGCTCGGCTTGAATGAGAAAAGTGATCTATTTCCTCAGTAGGGCTCCCTTCCCCACTCGGTTCCCAGAAGGGGCCTCTGTGCAAATATAGCCTCCCTCACCCGGGTTTTGTCAGGCCTCCTTATAGGCAGAGGCAGCGGTCACCCAGGTGTCGCTGTTGTCTCTCTTCCATGGCATCCCACACCCCCACCACATTTAGGACGGAGACCATATAAACAGCTGCAGACAAGTAGCTGATGGGGAGACCCCGCACACACTAGAGGCTGGCACAGGGGAAGACCCAACTCAGGGATTAGACCGACAGGCGCACCTCCCAAAGAGAAAAGGCCCCAGCTTCAATGGAGGCTGTGGAGAGATGGAGAAGTGGGGTGAAGATTTTGGAGAATCTCGGAGGAGAGCAAGGGGAGCAAAGGGAGGCAGCATCGGTCTGGGCCTTCGTTGCAAAGTGGGGTGGGGGAGGAGCGGGTCCTGGCAACAGAGCTGTGCCCCCTGAGAGTGACTAGATGTGCTGTGTGCTCAGGCAGGCACAGAAACACGGGTGCGAGGTTATTCAAGACCTGGAGGGGCAGTGGGCGGCCATGGTGGGTTTGGAGCGTCTATCTGGGGAGCTGGCTGAGGCGCTCAGTGGGGACGAACACACGGCCGGCTGAGGGATCTCTGGGCCGGGACAGGAGTAGTGCATTCATGACGGCGAATGGTGCGAGAGCTGTGGGTGTGACCGGCCACACCTGCTGCCAGCTCCGTGTCTGGCTGGACAGTCAGGAACCTGAGCTGTGCCCTCTGGGATCCATCACAGGCTCCTCTTCCTGGGAGAGTCCTGGAGGCTACGGGAGGGGCCTGCGCAGGAAGGCCCCCATTCCTTGGCCACCCCTGACTCCTGGGCGAGGCTGTGGCCTTCCCATGAATGCTTCTCTCCTGGTCACCCGTTGTAAGCCTGCTCTTTTCCAGTTTGCCTTTGCTCTGGGACATCCATTTCTCCCCAAAGGAGAGCTGTGCTGGAAAATGAGGGCTCCCCAGAAGAAGGGCCCAGGTGGGCGCTGTCCAGGGGCCTCCCTCTGCCTCTTCTGTTTCCTGGGCTTTCAGTTGGTTCTTTGCCCAGCATCAAAGCCCACAGGTGCCAACAGGCATGGTGGGAGGGGAGTCTGGTGGTGGGAACTTGGCTTTCCAGGCGCTGCAGGAGGAGGAAGGCCGTCCCCAGCCAGCTAGAAGAAGAGCCTCTTCCAGGGAGCACACCGTGCCCCCCGCCCGGCCCTGGCTGTTCAGGAGTGCCGAGAAACACAACTCGGACGTGAAACGTGGAGGCGTGCGGGCTCCACAGCCGCAACTTTCTCAGGTCTTCCTGTTGGAAGTGAACCAGGTGTCCTCAGGAAACACTCATAAACAACGCGGGATTTTGTGACTGTTTCTTTCAGGAAGGGAAGGAGTTTGCCGAGAGCCAGAAGTTGCTGTTCATGGAAACTTCGGCCAAGCTGAACTACCAGGTGTCAGAGGTGTTCAGTGCCGTGGGTGAGTGGCGTCCCCATGGGCTAGACAAGGTGGGAGGTGCTTGTCCTTGACCGACTTCCCTGGGTCCCTGTTGCTGGTGACATCCCTATAGAATGCCTCTAGGGACTGGACAGTGACCAGGAGGGGCAGGAGGCCCTTGTTCTATGGTTCTGGATAAACATAGAGGGGTGGGTCCCGCCTGGGGTGGCTGGTCTGCAGGGCTGTGCTTGGCTGGGCGACTTCCCTTCCCCTCTTGCTGTTCACAGCCCAAGAGCTACTGCAGAGAGACGACAGGGAGGACCAGGCTCCGCAGGAGGATGCAGCTGTGGCTCTGAACGAGGGCCCCGCGAGGCAGGCCAAATGTTGTGCCCACTAGGTGCAGCCACTCCTGGGGCCTGTGGAGAAGACGCCCCCTGCCTGGGCCATGGCAGCTCTGCGAGGATTCTGATTCGCTCTCGATGCTGGGTTGCTCCCGAGCCCTAGAGGCTCCTGGAAGTTGGCCCCCTTTATAAAAACCACTTCCCACAGCCAGTGGGAACCGCCAGGGTTCCCACTGTGACATCTGATGTGACATCTGATGTCACATGGCTCCCGGGAAAGTGCTGTGCCCCATCCCCACCGACACCCTCTGATCCTCCGATGCCTGTGCCTGCCCTACCTGGACGGTGGCCCCCTCAGCCAAGCAGCCTCTGGGAAGAGAGGAAGGAAGGATTGGAAAAGTCCCTGGAGCACGGCGATGGTGGGAAGATGCCTTACGCCTGATCTGGGTGGGGGCACTGGCCTGGAGCTTGGGCCCACCTGCTTCGGGGAGTGGGGAGCAGGCCCAGATGGAGGTGGTGGTGCCAGGAAGAAACGGAGCGATGACTGACTGTGGGGTGGGCACAGGATTTCCGCGTATTGGTGAAGTTGCCCCTGGGAAGGGCAGCGGGGGCATGGTCTCCCGGCTGGCAGTGTGGTGAAGCTGAGTTTCTGTCCAATGCGTAGGAAGGTTCTGAGACATTTCGCCTGAGATGTAAGGTGTACTGCGTATGCATTGTTTTCTCCAAAAATTAAATTGCTTTTGACAATCTGGCTTTTGGAAGTTTTTGAGGACAAGGCGGGGCACTGCGCCTGATGGATGGTTGTAGGTATTTCTGTATAGATTCTGGGAGGGTTCCTGCTAAGTAAATAAGGAAGCAGGCCCATGTGGCAGGCTGTGACGCACGTGGGCCTGGCCCAGCTCTCTGGATGAGATGCATTCCCAGATGGCGACACTTCATCCTGCCTGCCTCCCTTTACAGAGAAACCCATATCTTAGTCTGTTTTTGTGTTGCTATAAAGGGATACCTGAGGCTGGGTGATTTATGAAGAAAGAGGTTTATTGGGCTCATGGCTCTCCAGGCTGCACAGGATGCATGGGGCCCGTATCTGTTTCTGGTGAGGCCCCAGGCTGCTGCCACTCACAGCAGAAGGCAGTGAGAGCTGGCGTGCAGAGGTCACACGGGGAGAGGAGGTAGGAGAGGGTAGGGGGGAGGTCTCACTCTTTTTAACAACCAGCTCTGGGGGAATTCTTACAGGAACTTTGAAGTAAGAGCTCCATCATTACTGCTAGGATGGCACCAAGCCATTTATGACCCATCCCCATGACCCAACACCTCCCATTAGGCCCCACCTCTCACACTGGGGGTCAGATTTCTTCTGTTTTTATTCTTTTCTTTTTGGAGATGGAGTCTCGCTCTGTCATCCAGCCTGGAGTGCACTGGCACGATCTTAGTTCACTGCAATTTCTGCCTCCCAGGTTCCAACGATTCTCCTGCCTCAGCCTCCTGAGTAGCTGGGACTACAGGTCCGCTCACCTACACCCACCTCATTTTTGTGTTTTTTAGTAGAGATGGGGGTTCATCATGTTGGTCAGGCTGGTCTCCAACTCCTGGCCTCAGGTGATCCACCCGCCTCCGCCTCCCACAATGCTGGGATGACAGGCGTGAGCCACCGCGTCCGGCCCTGGGGGTCAGATTTCAACATGAGGTTTGGAAGGGACAAATATCCAAACTGCAGCAACCCAGACCCTGTTTTGGGAGGTAAACCCCACATGATGTTTCCCTGTTGGGTCTCTTTCTGGACACCTGATGTGGCAAGGTTATTTCAAAGGTGGCCACTTTTTGGAAGGTTATATTGGTTTTCATCCTTGTCCCTGGGACTGTGATAAGCCGGGTTAAGTTTTAAACAATAAGACATTTTTATCCACCTGGAAAAAGTGGCATCACTGTATTGGCTGCTATAAGGATCAAGTAAGGAGAAAGCAAAGTACCTCTTGTTTGACGCTGAGCTGCTCATCACGCGAAAGGGGAGAGGGCTCTGTGCCTGGAACTTCCCCGGCTCCTCCGGGCTGCTCTCTGATCTCATTCACTTTGCATAGAGATGCCAGGCCTTGACCCTCAGTGGTGCCCAGACCATGGGGAGCCCTGACAGGGATGGAGGAGGGGACACAGAGGCCAGCCATTGCCTAGGGCCCACCTGGTGAGGCTGGCTGTGTCCTGGCCAGAAGCCCCTGCCCCTGCCAAAGAGGCCTCTTCCTCCTGCAGGTTCTGGTGGCTGCTCCCTCCCCTCATCCATTGGGCCTAGGGTGGGCACAGCCCCTCCTTGCCAGCCTGGATTTCTCAGCGTTCCAACCACAGCTTCATAACGGTACCTCCCTCACGATCCCTGGCTTCGTTTTCCTAACTGGAGGAGCTGCCTGGGTCCACTGGGCCTCTGACAGATCCAGCTTTCAATCTTGGAGACAAGGAAACATCCTGGATCTCCCTTGGAGTCTGGCTTTCCTGGTGCTGGTGTGACCTGAAATGAACTTCTCACATGCTCTTTACTAGACAATTGCAGACCAGATTTCACACACCTCTGTCATGATCTCCAAGAAGAGCTAAAGGATAAATAAAGAAAACAATAGCTCCTGAGAGGGCCTGTTCCCTTGCTCTTCACGAGTACTGTCCTCGTTTCTTAGACAATTACACAGGTGAAATCTGACACTATTATTGCTATGCACATTGCAGTTTCCGGCTGCTAATAAAGTTGGACCATTTTTCATGTGATGATTCCCTTGCCGATGAAGAACATGAAGTGTGAGTCCCCAGTGTGCTAGGCTGTGTCCTCGTCCCCTGTGCCCCTGCAGCGGGCCCTGAGCCCAGGTGGGACCCACCTTGCAGGCGGCTACAGGCTGAGGTTGCCCGTGGCCACCAGACGGCGCTGCAGCATTGTCTAAGGCAAGTCCCAGGGTCCTGGCGTCCTGAGGGCTGGCTCTGCTGAAGAGCAAACCAGGAGGTTCTCAGAGGAGCCACAGAGGAGCGGCTTGATGACATAGAAGGGAAGGAATATGAGGGAAGTTTGAAATGATTCCTTCAGGAATCCTTCATTTCAGGAATTCCCTCATTTCATGGCCTCCCCAAGGGTGGACAGATCTGTGGTGGTCCTGGAGCCCCAGGCTCCCCGTCTCCCGGTACTGTGACTACCGCTTTCTCCTCCTCCCTCACCACTAGGCAGGCGGGGCTCAACCCTGTGCTGGAGTCACCTGGGGAGCTTCGGAAAGCCCCGCACCTAAGCAGGGTGCGGTGGCTCATGCCTGTAATCCTGGCACTTGGGGAGGCCGAAGCGGGAGGACCACTCGAGGCCAGCAGTTTGTGACCAGCCTGGGCAACAAAGAGAGACCCTGTTTCTACAAAAAGCAAAACAAAAAATTAGCTGGGTGTGGTGGTGCACACCTGTAGTCCTGGCTACCCTGGAGGCTGAGGTGGGAGGATTGCTTGAGCCTTGGGGGTCGAGGCTACAGTGAGCCACGATCAAGCCACTGCATTCCAGCCTGGGCAACAGAATGAGACCCCATCTCCAAAAAAAAAAAAAAAAAAAAAAAAAAAAATCGAGCCCCACAGCTGCATCTCACCTGGAGGTTCTGATCCCATCAGACTGCACAGGGATTTCTAAATCCTTCCAGGTAAGCATAGGTGAGGCTGAGAACCTCAGTGAGAGCAGGGCCTCTGTCTGCCCTGATTTCTGTGGGATTCCCAGGGTCCCCTACACTCTCTGGCACACACCAGTCACTCAACACATGTGTATCCAACCAAGGGAGAAAAGCGTGTTTTTTTCCCGGAGACCTAAAGAACAGGCGAGCGTTCCTAAAAACAGCCCCCGCAGCCCCTGACACCTGCGTGTGGAAGTCTCACCTGTGTCAATGCTCCACCACCGTATCTTCCTGTCCCGAAACGGGGCTGGGGTGGGGCAGCAGGCAGGAAGGCCATTTCTGTGGGCACACAGGGAGAGGCCCCAGCAGGGCTGCAGATATTTGTGTCACAGATGATTTGGGATAAATGACTCCAGGGCCCCACTGGCCCCAGACCCTGGGGGAAGCTGGTCCGTGTGCCCACTGTCCAGGCTGCTGCTGGGGAAGCAGCTCCAGCCCTGCTTAGCCTGAGTTTGGAGCTGGGTCTTCTCATGAGCTGTTGTTTGCCTGTGGCGGGTGGTGGTGGAGGCCGGAGGCATGGCAATGTTGATGAGTGGCCCTGGGAGCCCCTGCCGTCCCAGCCTGTGAGGCTAATCTTTTCTTTTCTTTCTTTCTTTTTGTTTTCGTTTTTGTTTTGAGATGGAGTTTTGCTCTTGTCACCCAGGCCGGAGTGCAGTGGTGCAATCTCAGCTCACTGCAGCCTCTGCCTCCTGGATTCGAGTGATTCTCTTGCTTCAGTCCCGAGTAGCTGGGACGACAGGTGCCTGCTACCACACCCAGCTAATTTTTGCATTTTTAGCAGAGATGGGGTTTCACCAGTCTGGTCTCAAACTCCTGACCTCAGGTGATCTGCCCATCTCAGCATCCCAAAGTGCTGGGATTACAGGCGTGAGCCACCGTGCCCGGCCTGTCTTGTTTCCTCTTGAATATATTCCTATCCCGTTCCTCTGGATGGATCTGTGTTTCCCAGATGGGCTGACTCACAGAACTATTCTTTAAAAAAAAGTTGTTTTTTTTTTTTTAATTTATTCCCTCTTTAGGACTCCCACTGGCCAAATTTAGACCACTTTGAGTGTCAAAAATTATAAAGTTCTGAGAAAAAGAAAAAAAAAAGAAATATATTATCTGGAAGAATCCAGCTAATGACTGTGGAAGGAATTAGAGAATCATCGTGGTGTGGGGGTGACTTGTGGTGCAGGAGCTCAGCCTGGCATGAGTAGTCAGGGGACACTGACCTCTCAGGCTGCAAGCTGGCTGGGAAACAGGATCTGGCCATGGGGCCCTGTCCCCACCACAGATTTCACATTGATCACACAGGAAAAAAACCTTGAAGAGATCTGTCTCTACCACAGGGTCAAATAGCACCTGTCAGAGGGAGCCCGGGGTCCCATGGTCAGCTATGATGCAATAGGAAAGACACAGAGTGTTTAGGTCCACCGTGTGCGACCTGAATCCGGGCAAGACGCTGGATGCACCTCTCTGATGACAGGAAGTACAGGGAATGGAAGAACAGGTACATCGCCGTGGGAGAACAACTTACAAATCACATAGGCGGAGCATTTTCCAAGACGACTCATCCGGGTGCTTGAAAAAGTCAACACCGGGACAACATAAAAATTAACTGGTCAGGAATCAAAGAGAAACAGCTGACTGTGAATTCAGATTGGAGCCCGGTGGGGGAAAAGGAGACTGTCTTGCTACACGTGGGGATTTTTGAGTACGGACTAAAAACTAGATGATATTGTGAAATTACTACAATGGTTTGCTCAGGTATGATAATTTTATGGCTATGTAGGAGACTGGCCTTATTCTTGGGAGAAGGATGCTGAAAATATGCTTTTAATACATTCAGTCTGTTCTTTAGCCACCGCCATGGTCCAATTCTAAGACATTTCATCACCTCCAAAAGGGAACCCCCATATCTATTAAGCAGTCATTCCCCCCAACCCCTCTTCCCTATCCCCTGACGGCCACGAATCTACTTCCACAGAGTATGCAATTTCATACAATCTTTTTATATAAACAGAATCATACATATTTGAATTCCTGTGCCTGGCTTCTTTCACTTAGCAAGATGCTTCCAAGGTTCCTCCATGTTGTGGCATGTATCAGTGCTCCATTCCTTTTCATGGCTGAGTAATATTCCATTGCATGGATAGACCATGCTGTGTTTTTCTATTCTTCTGTTGATGGGTGTTATGAAATGTTTGTGTCTCCCCCTCCACCACAAATTTATATGTTGAGATCCTCCCCCCATTGTGGTGATATTAGAAGATCGGGTCTTTGGGACATTAGATCATGAAGGTGGAGCCCTCATGGATGAAATTAGTGCCCTCATAAGAAGAGGCTAGAGAGCTTGCTTCCTCTTTCTGCTCTCTGTTGTGCAAGAATACAACGAGAAGATGGAGTCTGTCAACCAGGAAGAAGATGGTGTCAGATCAAGGTGTCTGATCAGCTGGCACCTTGATCTTGGACTTCCTGCCCCCAGAACTGAGGAATGAGTGTTTACTGGCTGACCCTCTGTGTGTATGCTATCTTGTTAGAGCAGCCCGAACTGACTAAGGCAATGGCATTCAGGTCGTGTCCACCCTTTGGCTACTGGGAAGCGTGCCGCTGTAAACGCTGCTGTGTGGGGGATGTGCTGAGCACCTGCCCTCAGTTCTCCAGGGTCTACACCTGGGGTGAATTGTTGGGTTATTTGATAACTGCCTGTTTAACTTTTTGAGGGCTGTGGCCTCTTTAAGGCCTGACCTAGCCCCTGCTGCCCTAGGAGCAGGCCTTGCCCCACTTCCTGTTCCCGGAGGCTCACTCTACTCTGGTGAGGTGCCCAGGGCTGGAGGGGCTCCCCTGTAGCTGGGGAGGCGCAGTCACCCCAACTCAGCCCCGTGTGGGTGGCCTGGGCCTCGCCACTGGCCCCTGTGAGCATGCATGGTCAAGAGGGCTGTGGTCAGGGTGGGCCTGAGATCAGCCTCTGCAGGCAGTGTCCGGCGGAGACCAACTCAAGCTTTGGGTTGGAGGTTGCTGGTTAAGCCTGTTACATGGCTGGGTTAGGGGGTGGGCCTTGGGGAAGGGGTTTGCACTCACAGAGCACCCACCCTGTGCTGGCTGGCGTGCAGGTGCCATGCCCACCGAGCTCAGGAATGAGGTAAGCGTTGCTGTTCTGTGGCATGCAGATGTGGAAACTGAGGCTCAGTGATTCAAAGGATGAACTCAATCTCCCAGGTGGTGCAAGTGTGCCCCCAATGTCAACATAAGCTACACCTGAGGCAGGACGTGGAGACATCCCCGTGTGATTTGAAAGGGACGCGTGTGGCGTGGGAGCAATCTAGGTTCAAGTCTCCCTGCCATGGGTCAGAAACGATCCATGGTGCATCTTTCCTGAGTAAGAGGCAGGCAAGACAGACTGCAATAAGAGGACTAGCAGTTGTAGGGGTTGTGGGGGGAGGGATGAATAGGAGGAGCCCAGAGGACTTCTAGGACAGTTAAATGACTCTGCATGATGCTACATCATGTTGTTGTATATTTGTGCAAACCCGCAGGACATGCAGCGTGAAGAGTGGGCTCTGACATACTCTGGATGGGGATGGGGATGGGGATGTGTCAGCATGGGTTCCTCGACTGGGACAAAGGCACCCTCGGTGGGGGTGTTGACCATGGGGGAGGCTGTGCAGATGTGGGGGAAGTGGGCAGATGGGAACTCTCTGTACCTTCTATCCAATTTTGCTATGAACCTAAAGCTCCTCTGAGAAATAAAGTCTAGAAAAAAAGGACTGGCGTTGAGGGGCTGCCCAGGGTTCAAGCTGGGGCCTATGCTACTCTCCTATGGGGGCAGTGTCCTGCAGAGTATGACGTGTGGCACCTCCTGGCCTCATGCAGTTGGCAGCCTGGGCAGTCACTCAGGGCAGCTTGGGTGTGGGGGTGACTGTGGGCTGCTGGTGACCAAGGGTGGTCCCAGCGCCACATCTCAGTGCCAGGTGCCCTCTGCCAAGTCACGGAGTCATTTCTTCCAGAGAAGTTGCTGGGCTCTGAGGTTCTTTCTAGTCTAACGTCCCAGGAGGGAAGAACATCAGTCACCACCACACAGTCGTGAATGTGCAACTACAAAGACCAGAGCTTTTATTAGGATTGAAGGGAAAGGAGCCCGAAGGAGAGGAGAGGGCGGGGTGGGCGAGGCTCCAGAGTGATTTTCTTGACAAGCTGGCTGTCACCCATCCTGGGAGGACATAGCACCGCCTTCCAGGGGGAAGCAGGTCAGCCGGGCTCGCAGGCTAGGCTTGGGGACGTCCCGCAGGGCTGCCCTCCTCCGACCGAAGCGGCCCACAGGCCTGATCCCACGACTGGTGTACCAGGCAGGATTGATGTCAGGGGCTGGAAAGGAAAGAGCTGCAGCAGACCATGGGCACGTGTCCCCAGGGTGTGCTGTGTGCCCCCAGAGGCAGCAGGGCAGAGCGCACAGGCAGGGCGTCTCAGCCCAGTCGCTAGGCCATGCTGAGACCCACCCGAGGAACAGGCACCCAGAGGTCCTGGCGAGGCTGTTTCTGGGCATGGGCTGGCTTTGGGATGCAGGAGTTCAAAAAAGCACAAGGACTGGCTTCCCTTTCCTCCCCCACACCCCGTTCCTGCCAGGTTCTCGAGTGACCAGGCTGCACCAGGTTCTGGGGTGAGGCAGGGTGGGGTAAGGGAGGCTGACAGGGGTCCAGGCACTCACTGCGGATCTCCATGGAGAGCCGGTGGGTACGACTTGCAGCTCCCCGCAGGGCCAGGCCCAGCATCAGCAGGCACAGGAGCCAGGCCCTCAGCACCTTCATCCCTTGGCTCCTCCGGGGAGACCCCGCTGGAGGGGAGATCCAAATGAGGAGGACACAGCCTGGGGGAGAAGGGGCAGGAGCAGCATTACATGGGCATCACGGTGCATGTGCACAGAGCTGAGACCTGTGAGCGCTGTGTGTGTGAGAGAGAAGTATGTGCATGAGTGTGTGTGCATGTCAGTGCACAGTTGTGTGTGTATATGTGTGCAAGAGGGTGTGACTTGTGTGCACACAGTGCATGCATGTGTGTGTAGATGTGTGTGTGTGTAGATCTGTGTGTGTATGCATGTAGATGTGTGTGTGTATAGATATGTGTGTATGTGTGTAGATGCGTGTGTGAGTGTATGTGTGTGTATGTGTGTAGATGTGTGTGTGAGTGTGTAGATGTGTATGTGTGCATGTGAATGTGTGTATATGTGTAGATGTGCCTGTGCACATAGCCACATAGATCTCCACGTGTTCCTCTGATCTGTGCTGGGGTGGGAATAGGCACAGAAATGGCAGTTGAACCTGGCTCTCTGCGTAGTCCCCCACCCACCTGTGACCCCATTCTCTCCTCTGTGCAATGAGGTGTTAAGTGAGATGCTTCTGTGTGCGTCAGCCTCTGACAGGATCGGTCACATGTACACTGATGGTCATGATCAGAAACCCTCAGGAGGTGTGTAAGCTGCGCGTTACAAAGAGGGGCTATCATGGAACAGCCTTGGGTCTGTCTGTCGGCCTGTGTTAGGGAACCAGAAGGTGCAGCAGGCCTCTGCACGGCTGTTCATGTTGCACACCCAGGACAGCAGGTTTGTGGGGAGGAGCCCAGGGAGCTGCACAGGTGGAGGCAGCCACTTGCTCAACCTCAGACATGGTTGGGGAGCTGGGGAGTGCCAAGCCTGGACCAGGCTCAGGGGCTGGAATCCGGTGCGTGGTCCTTTCCCTCATTTGTCTCATGGCCTCCTGATGCCTGGTTCCAGCCTGCCATCCCTGCCCTGCTAGGGGTTGTCAGCTGACAGCTGCATGTTGTAGAATGAGTCTGCATCCTCTGCCCTAACCGAGCTCACTCACCCTTGCCATGTCACTAGATCCAGTCTTCTGAGGCTCCAAGGTAAACCTGCAGCATCTGGGACCTCTTCTCACCAGGCAGGGCCACTTCCTATGGGTGATGGAGGAGGGGGCTGCCGTGGATGGGACCAGGTGCATAGAAAGCCCCTTCCACCCCACTGGAGCGGAGGTGCTGAAATGCCTAAACAGCATCCATCGTGGCAGACCTGGAAACACCTGCTGCAGATGCCCCTCCTCCTTCCTCCACCCGTGGCGCTTTGGGTGCCGTGGGAAGACGCCCAAGAGCTCCATCTTGCTCTGGGGAAGACCCCCCTGCTGACCTTGACTTTCCAGTCCCTCCCTGAGCCACACAGAAAGTGCTCTCCATCAGAACAATTTAAAATGCCAACCCCTCTCCTTTTTAGAGATCTGGCAGGGCTTCCCATGCCAAGTGGGGTGGGACGTTCCCCAGTTTAGAGGAAATGGAGGTGCCACCTTGAAGAGTGATGAAGTGATGCATCCCAGCACGCTGGCTGTTTGCATTTTCTCTGGCACAGGACCGATGCCACGTGAGGGATGTCCTAGAACGCTAGTGATGCTCACTTGGCTCCTGATCCCCAAGGACCTGCCTCCCTGAGAGGTGGGGACTTCGGCTGTCTGTCCCGTGGGATTTCCGTGTCAGCGGAGCTGAATGGGACATCTTTGCCTGGTGTCTCCACCATGGACCGCATCTGAGCCTTGGTGCCCTGGGAGGGCAGGGTGGCTTTGGATGCAAGAACCCAGGGGCTGCCTTCTCTGCCTCTCCTGCTCAGGGCTAGCCTCAGCTGTCAGGAGAGCAGGCAGGGTCTCAACCTGACCCACACTCAGACAGAAAGGGAAGATTTTACAAAGTAGCAAAGCAGAGGACCCAAGCTCCAGCGCCTGGATATGCTACTCACCGCTCTCGAGTGTGGTAGAGGCGCTGTCCTGGCTACCGGCACAGTGGGGCCGAGGAGGCGGGAGCCTCTCTCCCCCTTTTATAGCCGCTGAAGAGGATGAGAGAACGAAGCCAGCACCCCCAGGTGCCCTCCCCCAAGCCAGCCTGTCTCCCTCAAAGGGCGGCATCAGGAGCAAGCCTGTGTCTTTTCTCGTTCCTTTATTTTTTAAAAAAACTCTCATCAGCGACGCGATTTGTTCCTTCCTGGGTTATATAATTTCATTTGGACCAAGTGGTTTTAAAACACATTAGCTTCCCTTCTTTGCGCTCGCCTTCGGGCAGACTACAGAGTCAAGTGTCCGCTGGGCCTCACAGATGAGGCTCCTGGGCTCCTTCCAGTCCTCTCTCCCTGCCTTTAAATCACCACGTTCAAGGGAAAGGTGAGAAGGAGCAGTCACCAAAGCCCAACACTGCAGCTTTGTATCTCCGTGATCTTCTCCGTCCTCGTCCATTCACCTGCCAGACTGTCCTAACTGCATTTGTCGTATGCACACCATATCTTCCTCATTCTGTAACTTACACGCAGGGGCCATGCTAATCTTCTCTGCATCGTTCCAATTTTAGTATATGTGCTTTGGAAGCCGGTGCTCTATAACTTACAATAGGTGGTTTCTAGACTTTTACGTCTTCATAATGTTTAACATAAACAAGTTTATTATTCTCATAAGACAAGTTTATTTTTATTATAAAAGAAATGAATATATTTTTATTATTAAAGCAGCTCATATACACTTGGAAAAAAATTAGTGCATACAACAAAATAGAAAAAATAGCACTGATTATGTTAAAGAAGCCTCTCGCGGGCGGGAGTGGTGGCTCGTGCCTGTAATCCCAGCACATTGGGAGACCAAGGCGGGTGGATCATGAGGTCAGGACTTTGAGAGCAGCCTAACCAACATGGTGAAACCCTGTCTCTACTAAAAATACAAAAATCAGTCGGGCATGGTGGTGCGTGCCTGTAATCCCAGCTGCTCAGGAGGCTGAGGCAGGAGAATCACTTGAACCCCCAGGAGGTGGAAGTTGGAGTGAGCTGAGATTGCGCCACTGCACTGCAGCCTGGGCGACAGAGCAAGACTCAGAAAAAAAGCCTCTTGCTTCTACATTTGATGCACTTTCTTCTAGTGAGCTTCCCATATATTTTCTGGGTAGATTGATCACATTTATACATGTTGAATTTCATTCTTTTCACTTAACACTGTAACAATCACATCCTCAAGATGCTAAAAGTCTGTAAGTTTGTGCCATTTTCAGTAACTGTGCAATGTTCTACCATTTAACGTGGACCTAAATCATTCATGTTCTGAATAATTATAGGTTATACTCATGACCACTTATATGCAGTTGAGTACAATCTTTTTAAGGAACATTTCTGGAGAGGAAACTTGGCATGTGCTTCCTGTGGATTGGTGCAGATGGTCAATGTGCCACTTCTGTCCTTTAGGAAAAGTTTTTGGGCAATTCTTTCCCCTTCAGGGAACATGACACAGTCAACTTCTTCCTTATTACATAGTTGCTTTATCCCAGTGACACAGGTTTGTGGCTGGTGGGCTCCCTGGGAGCTCTGGCGTCCAGGGGTAGCTGGTGGCGGGAAGTAGGGTAAGAAGCACGAGAAGGGTGATGGGCTGAGGCACGCAGCTCCCAGCTTGGGCTGCTGATTCGAGTTACTTGGAAGCCTTAAAAACTTCCCAATGCCCGGGCTCTACCTGGAATGAATTCCTTCAGAATTCCTGGGGGTAGCTCAGGCATCAGTGATGATGAAAAGCTCCCCACCCATAGTTTTTACCCATAGTTTTGGCAAATGTAGGTTGAATATCCCAAATCCAAAAACCCCCAATCTGAAACTTTTTGAGTGCTGAGCTGATGCTCAAAGGAAATGTTCACTGAAGCATTTTGGATTTTAAATTTGGGATGCTCAATCGTGAGTATAGTGCAAATATTTCAAAATCTTCCCCCACAAACCCTCAAAATCCCAAACTGTTCTGGTCCAAAGTACTTTAGATAAGGGAACTCGACCTGTAGTGGTGATGGTGATGGTTAGGAATCACCGTCTTGGAGGTGGGTTTTCTGTCCAGTGCTAGGTCTACCTGGAGCAACAGAAACTGAGACTCCAGGACCTGGGGGCAGCTTCCTGGGCATCCACCACTGGAGTGTGTGTGTGTGTGTGTGTGTGTGTGTGTGTAAAGCAGCTCTGTCACAATGTGGCACTGGCATCTTGCCACTTTGGGAGTATACCAGTGGGAGGCAGCAGGCGGGCTGGGCGGTGGCACAGGCATCAATCCTGCTTATGCCACCTCCATGTGGAAACCGATGGCGTCCATCAGAGGCCTCAGAACTGCTGAGAGGCTGTTCTGAGAACTGTGGCTGACTGGAGATGCTGTGACGGTGGGTGAGGTGTGGGCTGCCCTTGCAATAATGTCACAGGACTGCAGGCCTGGCCTGGGGCTCTCAGGCTGTACATGGCTTCAGTGTCCTTTGAGAAATGAATCCCACAGATGGGGTTTGACCATAGACAGGCAATCAGGGAGCTTCTCCCCGTTCCCTATTTAACTGGGTCATGGGCCTCAGGACAGGCAGAGCCAAGCACTCTTGGTCCAGCTTCTGTTGGTCAGTATTTCATCCAGAACGTGATGTGGCCACTTGAGTTGTGACACATACAAACTAGAACCTGTGCAGGAAAGTCGCCTCCCTGGGGAAAGTACAACTGCCTGCCATGCTACCCTCCTGGAGGCCATGGGAATAATGAGAACAAAGACACTGACTGCCACGCCTTCCAGTCCTAATTTTCTAAGCTACTTATTTATTTATTATTTTATTTTATTTTTTTGAGACAGAGTCTAGCTCTGTTGCCCAGGCTGGAGTACAGTGGTGTGATCTCGGCTCACTGCAACCTCCACTTCCCAGGTTCAAGTGATTCTCCTGTCTCAGCCTCCTAAGTAGCTGGGACTACAGGCATCCAGCACCACGTCTGGCTAATTTTTGTATTTTTAGTAGAGATGGGGTTTCACCATGTTGGCCAGGCTGGTCTCCAACTCCTGACCTCAAATGATCTACCCACCTCGGCCTCCCAAGGTGCTGGGATGACAGGCATAAGCCACTGCGCCCGGCCAGCTATTGATGAATTCTCGTGTGCCTTTCTTCATTGAGTGGAGTGGTCACAGTGGTTTTCTCATTTACTCTGTTAACACAGTGGACAACAAGAACAGATTTTCTTTTTCTGCCATTAAATAATTCCTGACTCTTTTGGGATGAACCTTACCTTGTTAAGATACAATAGGTTTTCTTTTTTTTTTTTTTTTTTTTTTTTGAGGCGGAGTCTTGCTCTGTCGCCCGGACTGGAGTGCAGTGGCCAGATCTCAGCTCACTGCAAGCTCCGCCTCCCGGGTTTACGCCATTCTCCTGCCTCAGCCTCCTGAGTAGCTGGGACTACAGGCGCCCGCCACCTCGCCCGGCTAGTTTTCTTTTTTGTATTTTTAGTAGAGACGGGGTTTCACCGTGTTAGCCAGGATGGTCTCGATCTCCTGACCTCGTGATCCGCTCGTCTCGGCCTCCCAAAGTGCTGGGATTACAGGCTTGAGCCACCGCGCCTGGTCTAGATACAATAGGTTTTCTAATAGATTCCAGGATTTGTTTCATTAATACTTTATTTAGAATAGATCTTTTAGGTTGTGCTCAGTGGTTCACACCTGTAATACAAGCACATTTCTGGGAGGCTGAGGTGGGAAAATTGCTTGAAGCCAGGAGACTGAGACCAGCCTGAGCAACATAGCGACACCCTATCTCTACAAAAAAGAAAACTTAATGTATGGAATAAATATGTTAAAATATGTTGCCTTTACTTCTCCTTCCTCACATTGCATTCAGTAGGAAGGTCTTACCAGCCGTATGAAAGAGGAGCCATGCTTCCCCTTTTTCCTGTCCTCTGGAAGAGTTCTGATAAAGACAAGAATTCCAGAGCTCTGTGGGAGACCTATGGGGTAGGGCTTGGGCTGAGGTGAGGGACAGAAAAGGAGTGAGCTGGGAGGTCATGGGCTGGGGGTTTCCAGACTGAGGGCTGGGGGGCTAAGGTGGGAACTTTGGGGATGGGGAAATGCTGAGGTCAGTAGTGGGCAGGTGTTTGAGAAGCCCTAGAGGGTGGCTAGGTGGCTGCTCGCTGGGCCTGGAACCCTTTATTTCTTTATTTGCTTGCATTTGAGACCCCAAAGAAGCCCAGAGCTCTTTAATGAGGTCTCAGCCGTAAACCCGAACATGGGCGTGGCCAGAGGACAGGTGGCTGTGAACAGCCCGGGAAAAGTGGGCACACCTGAGAGAAGGCAAGACGAGGACAGGTGTCGGGGGGTGGACAGAGAAAAAGGACTCAGTGAATGACCTGGAGAAAGTACCAGGGAGGAGGGTCTTGCGGGGAGAAGCGGGGAGAAGCGAAGGAGGCAGAGTGGCCCCACAGCAAAGAAGGGATCGTCCGAGTCAGGGACTGTATCATGGTGCCCACCTGCCAGCTCCTTTGCTTGTGGTCTGTAGGTATGTTCCAAATCCAATCTTGAACACAGGACTGGCAAACTTCTTCCATAACGGGCCAGATAGTAAATGTGCCCAGCTTTGTGGGCCATAGGATCTTGGTGGCAGCTGGCCAAATCTGCTGTTGTAGCAGAAAAGCAGCCATGGGGAAAAGGCAGATGAATGGGTGTGGCTGGGCTCCCAGGAAACCTCACTTAGGAAGACAGGCCACAGCTGGCTTTGGCCCAGCGTGCCGTTTGCTGCCCTGAGTCTTGGTCTCCAGCTGGCAAACTGTTGCAACAGGTGTGCACTTGACACCGTGAGAACCTCATGCTCTTAGGCAGTGACCTGTTTCTGAAACCCATTGTGTAAAGTGAGAGAACAAGAGAACGCACTGTGTGGGAGTGTTGTGCTGTGTGAATGGGTTGAAGTGACCTGCTGCCCTGCTTGTCCAGGCAAGGCAATCTCTCCTTTGGCACGGGCTGTCTCTAGGTTGACCAGCAACTCACATGTACATGGCCCTGCCCATCTATCTCTTGGGCATCTGGAACAATAAGCTGTGGTCACTGGAGGGAACAGTCCTAGAGTTGGGGTTGGAGAAGCCATTGAGAGAGGCCACCTGCTGAGCAGGCTAAGGAGCAGTTCATGGTCAAGGGAGAAGAGATGGGCACAAGGGGAGCTGAGAAGCCTCGAGGCCATGGCCACTGCAGGGCCACCCCAGCCCCTGTGCCTGCTGCACTGGATTGCTGGGTTTCCCTGGGTTCCCAGGAGAAGGCTCTGTAGTCTTCTCTCACGCTCGCTGTTTCACTTGGGCTGGTTTCAGTGGATTTCTGCTCTTTGCAATTAAAGGAACCCCAAGGCCAGGTACAGTGGCTCACGCCTATAATCCCAGCAGGGATTTGGGAGGCCGAGGCAAGTGGATCACTTGAGGCCAGGAGTTTGAGACCAGCCTGGCCAACATGGCGAAACCCTGTCTCTACTAAAAATATAAAAATTGGCCAGGTGTGGTGGCCGGCACCTGTAATCCCAGCTACTTGGGAGGCTGAGACAGAAGAATCACTTAAATCAGGGAAGCAAAGGTTGTAGTGAGCCTAGATTGTGCCACTGCACTCTAGCCTGGAAGACAGAGGAGGACTCTGTCTCTAAATAAATAAATAAATATAAAAAAAAGCGCCCCAAGTTGAGAGCCTCCCTCCCTCATAGTCTTTCTTTCTGTACTTAACATGGTGGAGAGGACCCTACTCTGGGGTGCATTTCAGTTTTGAGATCTTTGAACTTTCAGCCCAACATGGTAAATGTACAGCCTCTAGCAGGTACTTGGTAAGTAGTAACAGCACCATGATGGGCAGTTGGTTTTGATGGACAGCTGGTTTTGGCTTTGGTTCTTGGACCACGATGGTGCTCTGTAGTGGGTTGGAGTCTCCCATCTGGAATCTCAATATGACCTTATTTGGAAACTAGGATCTTTGCAGATGTAATTAGTTAAGATGAGGTCATCATCCTGGATTAAGGTGAACCCCAAATCCAATGACTGGTGTCCTGATAAGAAGAAGACAGATACGCAGAGATGCACAGGGAGAAAGGTGATGTGAAGATGGAAGCAGGGACTGGAGGGAGGCAGCTACAAGCCAAGGAAGACCAAGGAGGCCAGCAACCCCACAGCTGGAAGGAGCCAGAAACTGCCTGCCCTCAGGCCCTGCAGATGGAAACGACCCTGCTGACGCTGTGATTTTGGACTCTGGCCTCCTGAACTGTGAGGGAATAACTTTGTGTTGTAATCCCCAGTTTGTGGGGATTTGTTATGGCACCCACAGGAAACTAATGCCAGGGCTTCAAATGTGTGTCTGAGTGGACTGATGAAATGTCTCTCCCTTGTGCTTGTTCCCAGAAGAAACTGGACCATAGCTGTGGCCTGTGTGTGTCTTCTGGCCTCCTAGGAAGACACTACACAGCCTGATGGGAGAGGTAACCTCGGGAATTGGAAGTCATCAAATTGAAGCTGTGGAACAGCCACTGCAAGAGCAACATTCAGTTACCAGAAAAGCTGCTTCTGATGTAGATGGCTTCTGAAAATCCAGACTCCTATGAAATTTTATAGCACTACTCTTTGTAAATTAGAAAGCTGCTTTTGAGATGTGAGTCATCCAGAAAGTGGCATCTCTGAGAACCGAGAGAGAAAGTGCTAGTGAGAGTCGAGCAGCGGAGGAAGGCTTTCCTACCCCAAGTGGCCATGACTCTGGGACCTTGGCATTGCATTTGTGATAAAAATAAATGGTGTTCCCCGACCCTCACACATGGCTCCCATCTAACCAGTTTACAAGCTTCAAACACAGACACACTGAACATCAGACAAGGCTCTTACATAGGGACTGTGCATCGGTCAAGGTTCTTCAGAGAAGCAGAGCCAATAGGGTGTGTGTGTGTGTGGAGAGAGAGAGAGGAAGGGAGAGAGAGAGAGAGGGAGGGAGGGAGAGAGAGAGACAGACAGAGAGAGAGAGAGAGAGCGCGAGAGCGCGCGAGAGAAGAGATCTAGTCTAAGGCATGGGCTCTTAAGATTGCAGGGCCTGGGAAGTCTGAATCCTGCAGGACTAGCCATCAGGCTGGAGACCCAGGGAAGAACTGAAGTTGTAACTGGAGTCTGAAGGCTGTCTGGAGGCAGAACTCCTTCCTCCTCATGGCACATCAATCTTTTCTCTTAAGACCTGCAACTGGCTGGGTTAGGCTCACCCACTTTATGGCAGGTTATCTGCTTTAAAGTCTACTGATTTAAACCTTAACCACATCTACAAAATACCTTCATAGACACATCTTGGCTGGTGCTTTATCAGACATCGGGGCACCACAGCTGAGCCAAACTGACCCATAAAGTTAACAATCATAGATTGTTACAAGTGTCTGTAGTGATGTAGCAAAATACTCCTTTCCCCAGCATAGCCATTTCCTTGGAATTCTGAGCCCAGATGCCACTGAGCTGCAGCTGTGTTCACTGGAAATAACTGAGCAGTTTGTTCATTTAGGTACCAGCAAGGCTGTCTCTGGGAAGACTTTGCTGTAGATATTTCCAGGGGAATATGGGTAGCATACATGGGTAAAATACTTCTTTCTGGGGCTGGCTCTTTCCTGGGAATACATAGGTGTGAGGTAATGTTTGGAATGGGCTTTACTCACCTACCAGTATATTAACTTGTAGGAGTTTTAATTAAAAGCTAATATGTGAACGAATGTCTGGAAAGACTTAACAGTGGTTGCTAGTTGGTAGATGATTCTTTTTCTTTTGTGTATCTTTTTTTTCTTTTGCATATCTATCTTTTCTGTTTTATCCCAATAAAATAAAAAGAGATTTCATATGTAATAAATATTCTCTATAAGAATAACTTTGAAGTTACGAGCATTGTGAGTATGTGAGGTTACTTGGCTGTCACCAGCATGCTAAAGTGGATAGCTGGGGTCTCAGAAGCCCAGCGAGTGACAATACCATTACTGTTACTCCTTTGGGGATGGGTTTTTGGTCCCCAGTAAAGTGGGTTCTTTTGGATAGAGCTGTTGGAAAGTGAAAATCCTTGGAACTTACAGAAACAATGGCTTGATATAAAATCAGTGAAACTGCAACACTGTAATGCATGGTTGGTTTGATCCCTGAGAGCTGGGCGCTACACCTGTCAAATTGTGTTTCACCCCAATAATCTGCAGTGAGGCAGGGCATCCCTTATGTTGGATACTGGATTATCTGGGGAGTGCAATTTTGTTGTATACTCACAGTTCATTTGTAAGAAGCACTTTTGGGAGATCTGTGCATTCAACTCTTCCTAAAACTTTTTTCTTTTTCCCCTTATAAATAAGACTGTTGGAGGATAAAACTTTGGAGAAATCTTTTAAATGCTTGTCTCTAATCTCCATCTGGAGTCATAGAGAAACCACTGACTTCTGTCAATCTGTAGCTAGAAACAAAGAGCCAGCAGCTGTACTGGTTGGGGTACACCAGCCTCCAGGATCTCTGACCTGCCTGTATGCAGCTTCCACTACACGTGTCTCCAGAATAGCCATCTACTAGGAAAGGAATTCTGAAGAATTCTTTTCATTTATTTATTATTAATTTTTTTTAAGAGACAGGGTCTCACTCTATTGCCCAGATTGGAGTATAGTCATGCGATCATGGCTCACTGCAGCCTCAATCTCCAGGGCTCAAGTGATCCTCCTGCTTCAGCCTCCTAAGGTAGGTAGGACTACAAGCATGTACCATCATGCTTGGGTAATTTTTTGTTTTGTTTTTTTGTAGAGATGGGATCTCACTATGTTGCCCAGGAGGCCTCAAACTCCTGGCCTCAAGCAATTCTCCCACCTTGGCCTCTCAAAAGACTGGGATAATAGGTATGAGCCACTTTGCCTAGCCTGAATAATTTTTTCAAAAAATAGAATTTATAAGTAATGTTGGGAATTATATGGAAAAACTCCCATGTTTTTATCTGATGCCACAAGGAGTCAGATAAAATAGCTGTTAATGTGTGCTCAAGGTCTCCTGAAGATGCAGGAGTATCTGCCTCCCGGCAAGACACTCTGAGATTCAAACTTTAGTTTTAAGTGAGAGATTGGAGAGCTCCTGGAAGTGTCCTATTCAGAGAGGGTAGGAAACACTTAACTTGGTCAACCCTTGAAGACAAAAGGCTTGCCTCTTGTCTCCACTGTTTGATTCCAAAGGAAGCCACTCCTCTCAGCACCCCCTCTGACAAAAACTGCAGCCATTGGGTCCTGTCTAGGGTGAACCTCAGGGAGGGTGAGATGTGATTACTGTTAGGATGTTCAAAGGCAGCTTTGGGGAGTCTCGGAGGGCTCTGCTTAAAACTGGATGGGGCACATAGATATTAGGAAATTACTCTGAGTCCCAAGCTGTCTGAGGGGAGGTCATCTATGTAACCAAGGGGCGAGTGGCAAGCTGACCTGTGGCCTCTGCACCCCCATCCTTGGCAGGCATTCCTCATTGGATGTGACCCTCTGTCCTCTGCCCCACTGGATCTGTTGCAGTGAGTGTCAGAGCCAGGCTAGAACCAGACTTCTTCCCTGCCCATCTGAATCTCTGCCTGCCGTCTCTCCCTCTCCCAGCAGGCTTTCTGCACTAGCATCTGAGCATGTATCAGATGCTCACTTGCCGCCATGTGCAGTCTCTGCCCTTGACCACAGTGTAATTTCCCCTGGTCTACAGATCACATGGGAACTTGCAGAGTGAGTGCACGTAGTGTGGGGGCTGGGGTGTCTATTCCTCCCTCAGTATTCAGCAGGTCATTAGTTCAGTCACTTGTCTGGATGCCTAATTTCCAATCACACCCACAAGAAATAAGCATACATCTGCTCACACCCCGATATAGACCATCAAGAATACACATATGGTTGGTGCCTTAACTGAGTCATCTTTTTTCCATTTCATTCATGAAAGCAACATAAGAAAGCCAAGAGTGAAAGGGGTAAAAGATCACAGTATAAAGGTCTTCTGTGTGTCCTTCAAAGGTTTACACAACATTGTCCTAAAGGGAAGTCACAGCAGCTTAGCTGTTTCTCACAGATCAGAGGGGCTGGTGGGGTGGCCAGGAGTCATCAGTAAACCCAAATGAGCAGTGCAGGACTGCATGTCGCTGTCCCCTTGCAAGGGGAGTCCACGTGGAGGGTGCTCCTTGTTTCTCACTGGGATGGTGACTGTGTACAGTGGTAAGCGCAGAGCCAATGAGGGACAGGATGGCCGTGGTGGAGGGAAAAGAGTGCAGGGCTCCTCTGTTGCTCTGTCCTGTCCCCTGTTAGGGCTGGTGGGCCACCACAGGCTTCTGTAAAGTACAAACACACACAGGCATATAACACAGACACACATGGGTGTGTAGCCCACAGGTTTCTGTAAAGTACAAACACACAGGCATGTAACACAGACACACATGGGCGTGTACATACAAATATACAAGTGTGTACATGGATGTGCACATCAGTAGACATGAACTTACATTATACATTTGTGCACACACGCATGTGGGGCAAGAGAATAGGATCTGGAGGCAGGGAACGTAAGGCCAATTCGTGCTAACTTCCTAGAACTGGATCAAAATGAAAACCCCACCTCTCCACGCCCGAGGAACAAAAAGTCCAGCGGCTACTCCCTTTGCTATGCCCCCTTTCCTCTGCATCGCAGATGAAAATAGAAAGTACCTTGGATTGGTCCCCTCCCACAACCAATCAGACTAGTCATCGGCCAAGTCTTCATGTGTAAATTTGTAACTTCCCTTCAGCCTCCGATTGGTTGCCTCCTGCGACCGATCACATTGATTGGGTCCACTCCTTCATTTGCATAGGGTATAACCAAGTAACCAATGGGAAACCTCTGGAGGGCACTTAAAGTCCAGAAAATGCTGTAACCAGGCTCCTGAGCCACTGGCTCTAGCCTGTTCCCACTCTGTGGAATGAACATCCTTTTCAATAAATCTGTGCTTTCGTTGTGGTAACACACACACTTGGGTGTGTAAGCAGGTACATACACATGGGTGTGCACACACAGGCATGCACACAGTACACACAAATGAACACAGGAGTGAACGCAGCCACACACATACACACATGGACAAGTTGGTCAAACGCTGGGTTTGCGTTCTTCACAATATTAGGTGAACTCCCTTGGGGTTTTTTACTTAGCCTCTCTCTGCCTCTGTTTTCTTAGCTATAAATTTGGGTCAATGACACAGGTCCTCGTCCAATGGGGTGTGTGGACAGCAAGTATTTGAAAATTTAAAGCTCTAAAACACAAGAAGATATTATTCTAATTTCAGAGTATGTAGATGTTCAAACCCTCGGCAAAGACTTTACTTTTTGCTTTGATTCTCTGGTCTGAATCCTTGTTTTGTTTATCTCCATTTTCTTTGCTCTGAAGACTTAATATTAACACATAAATCTGACGGGTCACTGAATTTTAAAAACTCCTCAGAGAATGAGAGAAAACTTTACCGCGAAGGTGTGGCTGGCCATTCCTTTCCTCCCGTTGGGGTTTCTCTGTGTCAGTGAGCCTCGGTACACTGATTTCCAATCAAAAGAATCATCATCTTTGCCTTTGGGGAAAACAGAGAGAGGGACGGTGCTTTATCAACCACATACCTAGCCCAAACAAGTGCCTTGGCCTCCTCAGACATTTAAAAGGTAGAATAAAAACGGACATATCTCCTTTTAAGAAGTTTCCACATCACATATCTTTAACAAGGCATTTACATTTCAGGTTTCATGCAAATAAACAGTTTTGCCAACTTCTTTCTCCTTTGCTTTGGAGCAGGCATTAACGTTCTACCTCACTGTGGCCCCAGAAATCCTCACACGAATGAAACAGCAGAAAGGCCCGTTGCACTGCACTGGTGTGCGGTCTCTGTCTTTTCTTTTTCCTTTCTTCTTCTTTTCTTTTCTTTTTCTTTGAGACAAAGTCTTGCTCTGTCACCCAGGCTGGAGTGCAGTGGCGCAATCTTAGCTCACTGCAACCTCCGCCTCCAGGATTCAGGTGATTCTCCTGCCTCAGCCTCCCAAGTAGCTGGGACTACAGGTGTGCACCACCATGCCTGGCTAATTTTTGTATTTTTTGGTAGAGATGGGGTTTCACCATGTTGGCCAGGCTGGTCTTGAACTCCTGACCTCAAGTGATCTGCCCACCTCGGCCTCCTGAAATGCTGGGATTATAGGTGTGAGCCACCATACCCGGATTCCTTGCCTTTCCTTTGTGACATGGCAACAGCCCAAGGGGTCTCAGACTCTGACCCTCATCACGGGGGCCCCTCCTGGGGCCATGGTTGTGTAACTGGGGGCATCTGGCCTCACATCCTAGTTGAGTGTTGGTGTTCAGGTGGCTGGTGCAGGCCCTTCTTCACTTTTGCATGTCTTCTGTGGCCTGCTTGACTGGAGCCAGTTGCCAGGGCTCCTGAGAGCTGACCGTGTGCACCTCTTCCTGACCCCACGCTTGGTGACATCAGCTGGGAACTTGCGGTCAGCCAGGGTGGGAGCATTTACGCCACAGAAACTGGCACATGCTACAAGCCAGGCCTTTGTTCCTTTCCTCTTTTGGGAGTTGGCTCAGCAGCATGCTCCTGTTGTGCTGTTCTCTCTGCAGGGTCACCTGGCCTGGCCTGCCGACCCTCCGTCCCTGCTCCAGGACTAACCTCTGTGGAGGGAATCACCTAACTTGAGGGATCATGACTCCTGAGGAGTGAAGTCACGTGAGGCCCCGCAGACCCTGGGACGGAGGCCCGAGGACCTGCCAGTGTGTGGGGCTGGCCTCTGTAGACAGTGAAAAGCCCCCTTGGCCACCCTTGGCAGAGGGTAGTGACGATGGCTGGGAGACATGTGAAGGTCAGGACTCAACTTTGCCGTTCAGACCCCGAAATGCCTGTGAGCTATCAGGGGGCCAGGGGTGAGCTATTCTGGCCTTGGACTGGACATGAGTGAGGTCTCTGGATAGGACAGAGTCTACCCTTCACGAAACCATTCATACAGAGGATGCAAGGAATCGCCCTTTGTCCTCCTGCTACAAACATGACCCTCTCAGCCAGACATGGTGGCTCCCGCCTATACTCCCAGCACTTTGGGAGGCCAAGGTGGGGGGGATCACCTGACGTCAGGAGTTCGAGACCAGCCTGGCCAACATGGTGAAACCCCATCTGTACTAAAAATACAAAATTAGCCAGGCATGGTGGCAGGCACTTGTAATCCCAGCTACTCGCGAGGCGGAGGCAGGAGAATCACTTGAACCTGGGAGGCGGAGGTTGCAGTGAGCTGAGATCACACCATTGCACTCCAGCCTCGGCCACAGAGTGAGACTCTGTCTCAACAAAACAAAACAAAACAAGAATCTCCACCTGGATTTCAGCCCATGAGACGTGCTGGAAACTCCCCTCAGAGCCAGCACGTGGATCTCCAGGAGCCCCTGCTGGCCACTCCTTAGCGGGTCATCTCTGGCAAAGTCACTTTCCTGGCTGGTGATCCTGAATCTGGGATTAGCCCCAAAGGGCCTTGGGTACCAGCTCCATCCCAGGATTGACCAGAATGTGTGTTGGGAGCTCAGGGGGTGCAAAGAGCGATCTGGCATGGACGTGGGGTGGCTGACTGACCAAGGAGTGAGCTGACGGGAAAGAGGGATCGGTGTGCTGGGTGTTGCAGGGAGGTGATGGACAGCCCCGGGGGAGATGCTTCATACTTGGCCGCGGAGGACTTCACAGGACAGAGATGGGCAGGGAGGGGGCATACCCAGGCGTGGAGGCATGTGCTTGTGTGGCACACTCTGAAACCAGCGTCTGCTGTGTGTTGTTCCACGCATGGGAAGGAAGTGCATGCTTGGGTGGGTGTAGTACAGGGCCGGCTGACTCTAGTGTGCGACAAATGGCCAAAGTCTGCAGGGCTATGCTAAGAAATCCCACTTCATTCTGCAGGCAGCTGGGAGCCAAGGGTTGTTTGTGAGCAGAGGAGGGACACACGCTGTCTGCTAGGACTGCAGCTGTGGCAGAGTTTGAACGATGGTGTGTGTGAGGACACAGCTCAGAAAACAGGGACAACAGATCAATGCAACAATGCTTGGGGGCCTGAAACAGCTCGACAGCAGAGGGATGGGGCTCTGAATGGGGGGAGGAGCTGCCAGCCTCCGGTGAGCAGTGGTTGGGTCACAAGTTGAGTGAATGAAATGAGCACACAGATACCCCAAGAGCCCGGCCACATGCTGGGGAGGCCTCAGATCTCATTAGTCCAGGACAAAGCTAATATCCCTGTCACCATCAAGCCTTCAAGGAAGGCTAAATGATGACCTGTGCTTTCTGTAAGAAGGCCAGAAACTGTGTACCATGTTAGGACAATTTATGTAGAAAAACATGGAAACGCCACCACCATCACCGCTGCCACCAGGGCCGCCTTTGCACGCTTAAAGCAGCAAGTTCCAGCTGTCTGGAACACCAACGTGCTGGGTCCCGAGGGTGACCCGAGCGGCACTGGGAATGATTTTTGGGAGTCAGGACATGAGATATGTCCCACAGATTATGAAGAAACACACAGAGCTGCGACTGGTCATTTTCCTCCCTGGAGCTCATTTCCCAGGCTCACGGGGGTGCGGGGAGCAGAGGGCTCTTACCTTGATTTTTCAGGGAATTACTGAACTTTCTTCTCAGAAGATAGGGTGCAGCCATTGCCTAGAAGAAACAGAGTGTCTCCAGGCTTCATCCAATTGTGATGTTTGGGAATTGTGAACTAATTTTTGATTTCTTATGGCTCTTCCAGCTTCTAATTAACCAGGCTCACTGTTTTCTGCTCTCTAGCAATATTTGAACTTTTAGCAACATTACAATGGACATTTTCAACAAATTAAGCACTAAATGCCTGAAATAAGAGATGCTCAGCTTTGGGGGAGATGCCACATTTGGGTATTTTGGCAGAAGGAGTATAAGTTTCTGTCCTGCAGGTCTGGTTCAGATCCCAGCACTATCCCCTTACCACTGTGTGATATGGGCAATTAATTCACTTCTTTTTTTTTTTTTGAGACGGAGTCTCGGTCTGTCACCCAGCCTGGAGTGCAGTGGTGCGATCTCGGCTCACTGCGAGCTCCACCTCCCGGGTTCATGCCATTCTCTTGCCTCAGCCTCCCGAGTAGCTGGGACTACAGGCGCCCGCCACCATACCCGGCTAATTTTGTTTTTTTTTTTATTTTTAGTAGAGATGGGGTTTCACCATGTTAGCCAGGATGGTCTCCATCTCTTGACCTCGTGGTCTGCCCACCTCGGCCTCCCAAAGTGCTGGGATTACAGGTGTGAGCCACTGCCCTAGGCTAATTCACTTATTATTCTCTCTGAACCTTGGTCTCCTCCTCTGTAAAGTGGGCCTGTAGCTCTCTTTACAAGGACACTGGAAGATCAATTGTGTCTAATACAATTCCCAGGTCCCCATGACTGTCGGTCCTCATACCTCTCCTCCTGTCTCTTTTCCAATTGATTACCTCGCTACGACGCGATAAGAAATCCATTCTCTGTTTGGCTTTTCAGGGAAGTGAAGAGACAGCCAAATGGCCTAATTCCCCTAGAAATTTCTCCTGGTGTCTGGCACCCTGGGATTTTGCCTGGCTGAGTTTGTGGGTGGCTCCCAGAGGTGCTGCAGAAGCTGTCAGGCTGGGCTTCTGGGGACAAAGGTGGAAGCGGCAACCCCAGAGAAGAGCGTGGGTGTCAGGCATAGCCTGGGCTGAGACCCTGCTGTCACTTCCTGTCTGTGATCTGGATCAGGCTCACCCACTGCCCTGAGCTGGCTGGTTTGTTCATCAGTACCACAGGGTTAATAGCACTGCCTAGCTGCTGGGTGCTGTAAACAGCATGTGGAAAGATGGACTTTTGAAAACACTGTGTGTCACCGTGAGGAACTGCTAGGGTTGTGATGAGGAGTGGCTAGGTGTTCCTCGAGGCTCCCTGCGGCGCTGGGCTGCAGGTAGGGCCTGAAGCTGAAGCCTATTCCTCCTGGGGCGCTGGCCATGGCACCCCTCATCCTACTCCTAACCACTCCATCTGAACTCAGGGAGCTCCTCCCTCCCAGGCTGGCTCCGCCCTCCGTGCATTGCCATCTGTGGGTCCCGCTCACACCCCCGCAAGTCCTTGTGCCATTTTGAGCGCACTGGCTCCTGGGTGTTTCCACCTTTGGCAGCCAGCGCCTTCGTCTCCCAGATGGAGGCAGTCCCCAGGCCACGGGCCCGCTGTGCCTGTTCAGGGAAGGGCAGAAGTGCCTGGGCATGTGTGTGGCTCAGGGCCTGGCCCTCACTCAGGACTGACGGGTATGGAAGGGATAAGTGCTGGTGGCCTTGCTCCTACACGGAATTAACTCTGGGGTGTGAACTGCATGGTCTCCAGAGCCCCCAGGAGGACGGAGCCACAGTCAGCCTGTGTGGGTTTGCTTCATGTCAGATGCTTGCTTCCTTCCTTTCCCGTCTCACCTTCCCACTCCCCTACTGGGCTTTGTTGGATTTTCAACAAATGCATCTACACAAACCCAGCTCAGTGTGTGCCACCGAGAAAGCCAACCCACGGGAGTTGCCACGGCGTTGTGGCAGCTGTGTGGGCGGCGTTGCAGACATAGGAGCTCCGCCACCCCGTGGACTTGCCACACTGCTGGAAAGGGGTGCAGTCTTCCACCTCGCGCGGTGTCTGGGCTTGGATGGAGTAACACATACCTTGGCCTCACTTGAAGGGTCTGCATTTGGGTCCTCTGGTCTCTTGCCAAGTTTCCCAGCCGCTCGAGGGAGAAAGATCTGGAGGACAAAGAAGAAACCTTATGTTATTGTTTAACCTCTGTCCACAGGGAGGAGCATGGGCATGTGTCGGCTGGATGTAAGGATGGATGCTGTCTATGCACGCTCGGTTGGGGCGCTGGGACCGCACGGCCACCTCCAGTATGCCGCTCCGGGGCTCTGGGACTAGGGCTGCCAGAGTGTGCAAATTAAAAAGCAGCATACCCAGGGAGCTTTGAATTTCAGATTGTGAAAAGAAAATAAATCTTGGGAGTCCACAAACACTAAGCTAAAGGGAAAAGTCAAGCTGGGAACTGCTTAGGGCAAACCTGCCTCCCATCCTATTCCAAGTCATCCCTCTGAAGCTCACCTGCAGATCTGATTGCTTCCTCTCCCCTATTGCTTAAGTAAAAACACAGACTCACTGAGCCAGACTAAATTGTGTATTCAGTGGAAGGCTGATCAAGAACTCAAAATAATGCAACCTGCTGTCTCTTACCTACTTATAACCGGGAAGCCCCCACTTAAGAGCTGTCCCACCTTACTGGATCGAACCAAGGTACATCTTACACATACTGATTGATGTCTCATGTCCCCCTAAGATATATAAAAGCAAACTGTACCTCCAACCAACTTGGCACAAGTCTTAGGACTTTCTGAGGCTGTGTCATGGGTGTGTCCTCAACTTCGGCAAAATAAACTTTCTCAGTTGACTGAGACCTGTCTCAGATATTTTGCGTTCACAAGATCAACAGCTAATTTTTTTAGTGTAAGTCCCAAATGTTGCATGGGGGCATACTTTTACTAGATTATTGTTGATCCGAAATTTAAAGCTAACTGGGCATCCTGGGTTTTCCGTCATGACCATGTCTGGGACTCTCCTAAGGACATCTTCCATTCTTTTGCCAAATGTCCTCATCAGGGTGGTTTTGTCTGAAGATTCCTGAATGGGATCAGCAGAGGAGGATGTTGGCCTAACATGAGCAACTCCTCTGATGTGAGTCTCCCGCGCCATCCCTTCTAGTCACATCCATCTTCACGTTGCAGCGGACTAAGGCTTTCAACGTGAGGCAACGTGATCCAGGTGGCTCCTTTTGGATTTCACACTGTGAGTGTGTGTGTCTTTCAGATCCTCAGAGCAGGGGCTCAGAGTCCCCTCAGAAAGAGCTTTTGGTAGAAACAGCAAATAATAAACAAAAATGAACCCCAAGAAATTACAGTTGAGTAACTGGCTATGAGGAAACTCGGGCCGGATGTTCACGGGAAGGGAGGTGAGGGGGCCAGGATCCCGCTGTCAGGCCCCTGGTGGCATGTGTGCTGTGGGGAGGCCTCGGGGGACACCAACTCAACTGAGGTTGCTGTGTCCCCCTCACTCACCACTGCCCCCACCCCCCCCTGCCCCCCCCCACCACTCTCCCCCCACTCACCACTGCCCCCCACTCACCGGGAGGTTTGACTTCCTCCGGGGTTTTCCTGAAGGCTTCACTGTGAGCCCCGCGGCCCTCAGGGCTGCAATCCTGGATTTGATATCTGAAACCTGAGAGACGACAGCAGACAGACAGACGGCCCCTCAGACAGACGCTCGAGGTCCCGCCTCAACGTCATGGACAGGAAGAGCAGCTGCCCCCAGCTCACTCCTGGAGCCAATTTTACTTGTGTTTTCCCTTAAGATTGGCGTCCCAGCCGTGTGCCCGTCTTGGTGGTCCCCTTGGCGTTTGTCTTCCATGGTTGGTGAGAAGGGGATGTTCCTTGTGGGTTACCCCAGGCAGGAGGAAGGCAGGATGGGGGGTGTTTTCTGGAGTCTCAGGGAGTCTGGCTCCCATGAGGGACTGGAGGAGGGGCCGTGATTGGCAAGGACAGTAGTGGCCACTCTTCACCTAGCAGTCGGCCACCCCCACTGGCATCATCCTTGCCTGGGCCCCCTTCCACTCCTCCCTCCTTAGGCCCCTCCTCCACAGCAGCCAAGGGCAGCTTCTGGAAATTAGAACCAGGCCCCATCACCCCCTATTCAGATCCTTCCAGTGGCCCCCAGGGGCCTTTGCCGTCCACCCTCCTCACACTCTCCCTTCATCACTCTGACCTAGTCTCAGGGTTTCACAGCTAATCCCTGCACGCACCAAGCTCACCGCCACCCCAGGGCTTTGGCACACGCTGCTGCCTGCACCCGGACTCCTGTCCCCTGGATTTGCCAGGTTGGCTTATTTTCCTAGTATCCCTCCTGACCGCCTTATCTAAATCGCCCCGCCCCGAGCACTCCAGGGGCTCATCTTCACTGACTGTCTTAATCACACTTTTCATGAACCCAGATGATCTTGTTTGTTTGTTTGCTGTTTATCTCCTTCCACTAAAAACACAAGCTGCAGGAAGGCAGGGGCTTGGTCTAAGACACTCGCAGCTGGATCTTCCGTGACCTACACAATGTGGGCTACATTTATTTGCAAAGCAAGAAGGAAAACATGAAAGGAAAGTCCAGAGCCTGACTTGCTCCCCTTGAACAGCTCTAGGGGACATGCTCTTTGTCCTCAGGGAGTGACAGACACCTGCTGATGAGAAGGGAAGTGGAGGAGGGTCATGAGGGCTGGCTGTCCCCACAGTCTGAGGGGCAGAACTTCTCTGTAGGTCTCCAGGGAGGACAGAGCAGTGCCCAAGTCACCTCGGCTGTCCCTGGGAGGCCTGAATGCTTTGGCTCTGCCCTTTGACTTTTGTGCACTATTGATAGGTTCCAGACCCAGATTCAAGCTCTGCAGCCACAACTCAGACTCACAGATGGCCCTCGGGACACAGTCCAGTGCTGAGGTCGGGGGCTGTCCTAAATTCCAGGCCTGCTTCTAGGCCCCCATCCTGGGTCAGGGATTGTGTGTTCAGCACCTTTTTCTTGGTGGAAACCCTACGTGTACCTCACCAAGCTGAACAGGAAAAAGGGAAGGGGTGGAGGGCTCAGTGGGTGGTGAGCCAGGTGAGTCCCACAGAAACCCCCAGGTTCATGCTTGGCCTTCAGAGCTGTGCATGCTGGGTCAATGGGGAGGGCTCCGTGTGAGCTGTCAGATGGTTAGAGCTGTCAGATGTTCAATGCTTGGGTGTGGTCACCATCTGTGTTTGCAGAACCCCGTGCTCCCCTGTGCCTTGCGGACTACCTCGCTCTCTGCCTGCTGGACTTCTGAGGCCGTCACTGCCACTCTGTCCTCCAGCTCCGACAGCTCCTCATCTGTGGTCCTGTTGTGCTGGACGGGGTCCCCAGGGCCCTGGGGGCTCTTTTCCTGTCTGTTGTTTTGATGGGCAGCCATGCTCACCTATGAAAGAGAAGGACGGAGGCTGACTGGCAGCAGGAGGGAGTGCGGGATCTCACCCAGATGGGGACTCGTCATGACGTTGCTCTTCTCTCTGAATCCTGGGAGCTGGTTTCACAGCTGCAGAACCCATCAAGGGCCCTTGGCGTGCCCCTGTGGGTGGCTACCTCCCTGGGGAGGGCGGTGGCCAGCTGGGACTGTCCATCCCTGCCCCTACCTCTGCAGGGTCCTGCTGAGACCCCTGGGGGGTAGTCTCACCTCTGGGTCTGCCTGGGGGACAGCCCCAACTGATTTGCCCCTGTCAGGCTCTGCCTTTTCATCCTTGGCCTCCTCCTCCTCGGACGAGGTCCCCTGGTCACTGACGTTGCTGGTCAGCTCCTCCAGCTTCTTCCTCAGGGTCTCCTCCTCTACATCAGCCTCCGTGCGCACTCCAGCACCTAGACCCTGACAGAACAGGCCAGTGGGCTTGGATTTGGCTAGTCATCTGGAGCCGTGGAGCTCCAGGGCTGGCTCCGGGAGATGGGCCTGGGCCCAGCACATCTAGAGTTTCTGCTGAGCTCAGCTGCCTCTCTTCTCCTTGCCGGCTTGTCCAACGTGCCCCACTGGGGCCCAGTCCCAGACCCCAGAAGCAGGCTCTGCAGGGCTGGGGGCTCCCAGGGAAAGCTGGCCACCACCCCTGGCTATCTAAGACCCACTGTTTTTATCCCTTCTCATCCCTTCCATTTAAGGGTGCCTCTTGTTTATTCCAGGCTGATGTCCTCACTCTAGGGATGGGGACAGAGGGGTGTGGACTCACAGATCTCTGCCCACTCTCTCTCAGGGAAATATGCAGACAGCCTTGGTCGGGTCTAGCTCCAGGGGCTGGGCTCTTCCCACGTTCTGACCAAGGATTCATTTAGCAGCTGCTGTGGGACACTCCTCTGTGGCACACGGCCCCTGATCACATAAAATCAGCCACTGGACTGTGAGTTCCCTTGTGGCTCCCCATCAGGCCGTGTACCCCTCGGCAGGTCACTCAACCCCTCTGCATCACAGTTCCCTCAGCTTTAAAATGGTAGTGATAGCAGTATCTAACCTGCAAGTTCTCATACAAACTCAGTTCAATAATCTATATAAAGTCCTTAGAGGGTCTAGTTCCACTGGCCACCTTGTCTGTGGGCAGGAGGCAGGGAGGTTAAGGGCAGGCTTTGTTGTGGATGCTGGCCTTTCATGAAGAGTTGTAGGTGCCAGGTCTGAGAAGGTAACAGAGTTATGTGATAAAAACACAAAATCATCCTAATTGCCTCTTACAGCTAACACCGTGCTAAGGTAGGTGACGAGATTTAAAGCGTCGCTCATTTTGGCTGAGGCAGCTCCACTCTTTGAAGCTTGCTTAGGCCAAGAACCTTGCAGACATCCTGACTCCTCTTTTTCTCTCATCCCAAGTATCCGATCCTGTTGGCTCTGCCTTCGCGAGGCCGCCAGGATTGGTCTGGCTCACACCACCTTTCTGCGATCCGGTTCGACCACCGCCTTCTCCCAGCCTGCCCCGCTGTCTCACTCCCACCTCCACAACCTGTTCTCAGGAGGATGGCCAGAGCAACCCCTGTGCCCTCAGCCAGCTGTCTTCTGCTCAAGCCTCCCCATCCCTTCCACAGTAAAAGGCAGAGCCTGGACCATGGCCCGGGAGGCTCCATTCTGTCTGACTCTTCCACTACGTCCAGCTCAGCCTCTGCTCCCCCGCCTGCCCCTGCCTTGCCCGTCTTGGCCAGGCTGTCTCCTGCAGCGGCTCCCTCCTTGGGACCTTAGGAGGGGCTGCAACACTTGATCTTAGATAGCCACACAGCGGCACCTCTGCCAGCTCTTTGGGCAAATCTCACACTCAGTGGGGCGCCCTGACTGTCCTGGTTGAAATGCCACCCTCACCCCAAGGACTTTCTGCCTTGACTTATTTCTCTCTACCTTCCTCCACCTCCTGACCTGTGTTCCACTTGTTGGTTTGCAAAGGAAACCAAAATACACCACCCCAGAATAGACTTCTGGGACATATTTCCAGCTGTTTATTCAGAGAAGTTGCAGATGGGATCGCTCAGAAAACCTGTCTTTGTGTGTGTGTTGGGGGGTGGATTTTGTCTGTGGAGGAAAGCTATAGGGGTGAGCTGAACACCAGACAGACGGGTTTTCTCTGAGACCCCCTCCAGTGGTCTTAAAATGACACTGATGGCTGACACTGACACGTCAGACGGAGACGCCGCCAGCGCGGGCTGCTGCCGATTCTTTGAGGGCAGCTCCTGGTTACCTGAGAGATTTTTATCTCCATAACCAGAAGCCCTTCCTCCCCTCCCCCTCCCGTGACCTTGTCACCACTGCAACCCCTCAGGAGGCCCCAAGCCCCATCCGTCCTGTCGCCTTGGGTGTAAACCTCAGTCATCTGTCCCTGCTTCGAGTTCCACGTTCACGGGACCCCCGTGTTCATGTGCATGGTAACACGTTGTTGGCCTTTTCCCTGTGACCCTGTCTATGCTGAGTTCCCTTCAGCAGACGCAGGCCTCGCACTTCTGGGGGAAACTTGATGTTCCTGCAGTTGCGTGTTTCCTGCCTCCCCTGAATGGAATGCAAACCCCACGAGGCCTGCGTTTTTGTTGACTTTGTTCATGACCACCTTCCCACCGTCAGGAGCCGGCACTGGGAGCAGAGTGGCTCCCTGTGTCTCCCGACTCTTCCCAGGTGATAAAGTCACGCAACTTAGCAACATGGCCAGGAAGACAGCACCCATTCACTTGTCTGTCTGTACACCTGTCCGTTCACTCATCCATCCCACATTCTGACGGCTTTCCCCTGGCCCCATGAAGTCGACTTTGAAATGTGAGGTGAGGGCCGCCCAGAGATGCCACCTGGGGAATTTTAGTGCCGCCCTTCGTCCCTTCCTTTGGGAGCCGTCACCTCCACTGACACTGGAGGACTGGGAGGGAGGGAGGGCAGGCGCCTCCACCAGGAAGTTGCTCACAGCCCACGGTGCCCCTGGGTGGCATCGATCCCTCCCTCACCCATCAAGCTGAGGATATTACCACAATCATTTAATTTTCTATTTGGACGAAGCCTATTGAGACAGATCGGCAGGGCTGGCTGCCTGGGGTCTCACAGACGAACACCAAGGGGATAATTAGATTCAGTCAATGAATAAGCTGTATGTTTTAGCTGGGATGCTTTTCCATGAGGCTCCACTTTCCTGACAAAGCCCCCACATCACAGAGGCCCTCGGTGGAAAGATCGGGAGTGACATTCAGCCTGTAAACGCCACTGAGCCTGACATGAGCTGAACTTTGTCCCAGAGTACATGGGGCTGAGAAACTGCAGAATCCCCGTGAGAAACGGAAGCCCAGCACCCATCAGGCAGGACACAGCAGAGCGATGGAGTGTGAGGGTGGAAGCCAGTGGATGCCTGGGAGAGGCAGGGATTGTCTTCACTTTGTAAGCCAGTAAATAAACTCACACACACACACACACACACAAACCTACACACACAACACATGCACACGTATACACATGTATGGAAAACACATGACAACATACGTGTGTGACAGGGACCTGAACCAGCATGATGAGACACAGCCAGGGCGACTAACTCGTCCTTGTTTGCCAGGAATTTCCAGGTGCAAGCCCTGAGAGCCCCTAACAGGACACTGGCCACCCTAGATCCAGCCCCCTCAAGGCGGAGGGCCTGGCTGCCTCTCAGGTCCAGCTCCTTGACGGCCCAGAGGGCCATTCCTGCAAGTAGTGTCCCCTCGCAGGGAGTGTGTGGGCAGTGCGGGTCCCATGTGGAGTCTGTTACTTCTGACTTACTAGTCCCTGAGCTGAGATTTGTATGAGCAAAAGGCCAAAGCCAGGAGCTACCAACAAGAGCCACGGCAATGGTGGCCGCCCTTTCCCTCTGCAAGGGTAACTCGTTTCTGGGTGGGCTGGAGTTAGGGCCACACAGGCTATCAGACAGCGGGTCCCAAGTGCTGCCGAGGGGTCAGCAGGGTGGGGAAGGAGGTAAAGGGCAGGAAAGTGGTAAAGGAGGTGAGTGACAGATCTCCAGTGTCTACCTGACAGGCAGAGCTGAGGCCTGAGTGGGACCTGGGTCAGTGTATAGCAGGCGGCTGGGGGTGGCCTGGGGGCTGAATGGCTGGATATGGGCCATGGGGTCCGATGGGGCTCTGGAGCTTGCATTGGGGCCAATCTGACTCCAGTGCAGGTGAGGGCCCTTCTAGAGGCATCCCACGGGAAGCAACGCTCTCCCCAACCTCCCTGTGCTTTCAGCTGGTGCTCTCTGGCCAGTGATGGGCTGAGTCTCACTCATGAGAGCCTGGGCCTCAGTTTCTTCATCTATAAATGAGGGAAAGAAATGTCTACCTTGCAGGGGTACTGCAGGATTAAATGAAATGTTGGCACATGGTCAGCCCAGCCCTAGCCACCCGTAAAGCATAGAGCACAGTAACCCATCCCCTTACAGACAAAGGCAGCTATGGTCCCTGCTGGACACATGGCATGTGGGCTGGGCCTCAGTCTCCCTCCGCTCTGGCTGGGGTCAGAGCCTGTGCAGGCGTAGCCCTTGGGGTCTAACTTGGGGCCCGTGTGCTCTGCTTCCCATTTGGTCTCATGCCCTCAGCCTGAGCTTCACCCAAATCTGTTTCTCCAGAGCCCTGGCCCCAAGAAAAATGAGCAGCTGCAAACCTAGGGTGCTACACGAGTGTCCTGTGGTAAATCATTCAAACTTAAAGCTGTGGAAACTTCAGATGATTGGGAACCTTGAGAGGGATGTGGCTATGTGGCCTGAGTCAAGTAGCAGGCAGCTTCAGTTTCTGCTTTTCCCTGTAGACGATTAGGAAAGACCAAGTGGCGCCAGAGATGAGACCCCCCTCTCAAGATCATTACCCTTACTCATGGAGTGTTAAAGCAATCTTCCCCGAATTAGTAAGCTGTAACCTACTGAATCGCTACAATGCAATTTTGGGCCTTGTATGGAAAATGCTGCAACACTGAGAAACTTCTCTGTTTCTGCCTCTATAAGTGAAACTTCAAATTCTCCACTTTGGAGTGCTGACCCTTTTCCTTTGGAGTCTGTGTGACCCAGAAGGCTATCCTCAAACTTTGTGGTCAAAGAAACTCAATACTTAATCATGTTTTCTGAATCTCCTTATCTCGGTGCCCAGGTGCTAGATGTGTGGCTGTGACTCAGCTAGAATGGAGGACTGGGTCCCTCACTCCCTGTACACCCCCGGCTGTCTGCCTGTCTCTCAGCCACAAAAGCACACACACACACACACACACACACACATGCACACTCTTGCAGCAGGCCATGGTTTGTTTTACTTACTCCCCATCAGGTTGCTTGGTGTGCTGCTGTGGTTTGAATGTGTCCCCTAAAGTTCATGTGTTGGGAACTCAATCCCTGGTGCAATAGTATTGAGAGGTGGGACTTTCGAGAGGTGATTAGGTCATGAGGACTCTGCCTTCATGAATGGATTAATATCATTATTGAAAGAATGAATTTGTTATTCATTCCAGGGTGGTTGTTATAAAAGCAAGTTCAGTTCTGTCTTGCTTTCTGTCTCTCCTGCCCTCTGTCACCATGTGCCATGTGGTGACACAGCAACAAGGCCTTCACCAGATGCCACCCCCGATCCTAGACTTCCCAGTCTCCAGAACCATGAGCCAAATACATTTCTGCTAATTATAAATTACGCAGTCTGTGGTATTTTGTTATAGCAGCATATAGCAGACTAAGCTGTGCTGATGATACATTCACAAACACGGTGCGGAAGGAGACTCCACCCTGCTTTGGTGCCTAGATCTCAGAGGCTGTAGGGCCAAGAAAGTTTCCTCTCATCTCCAGTGATGTCCCCTGGGAAGGCTGTTACACCTGTGTACCTCCAAGTTCTCTCTCATTCAAGCTCTGGGCATGAAGGGTGCTGGCAGGCCTGGATGAGGCAGACAACTTCACTCAGGCTATGTGGTGGGAACCGCCTGACTCTCTGAGAACTGCACACAGAACCTAAGCTTACAAATAGCAAAATCTCAAGAAACTCTTCTCCCAAAAGCCCATGTCACACCTCAGCCTCCTTTAAGGAGCTGTGGGGGCCCTTTCTCCTTGCCCAGTCCCTGGTGTTACCTTGGCCAAGGGATGCAAAACTGTGTTCTCCAGGTAGGTCAGCAGACGTTCCACAGCTGAAATACGCTTATTCAGCTCAAAGATCTGTAGCAGAAGGAGAGAAACAGTGGGCAGAGGACCCAGCGCACTCCCACCAGCAAGACACTGGCACCCACCACCTCAGAAGCACCAAATTCCCAAGAAGTGGAAGGAGAGCTAAGGCCACCACCCATGACATGGCCTGGGAAGGTTAACTGTGAAACCCATTTCTGACACCACGAGTTCTGCAACACCAAGCAAAATGTTAGAGCAGAACCAAGAGCGGAGAGTAGGACAGTGAAAGTGGCAAGAGAGGAGCTGAGTCCAGCAGGACAAGGAGCTGAATCTGGAAGGTTGTGATGCTGTCATTACTGTGGACAGCCACTGTCACTGCCAGTACTGAGCAGCACAGGAAGATATCAGTTAATTACGCTACAGTGATCAAACACAGTCATTAGCTAGCAAGAGCCTTGGGTCACCTGTAGGCTAGGAGGCAAGGCACTTCAGGTGACAATGTAAAGGGACCAGAAGTACAACTTCCTCATCCCTTGAGTCACCAGACTCTTGAGTCACCCAAAGTCTATTAGCTCCCAGACTGAGACATGAGAAATCAATTTTCTAGTTTTTTTCCTCGCTCAGCAGATGCATCTTTCCTGCCATTATCTCATTTACAGCTCACCTGGCTTTAAAAGAGGGAAGTGGCACTGTGGAGTGTTAAGATGCTTTTGTATTGTTTGGTTGGTAATTAGTTGAATCATCACAGCACCAAGGGCTTTGAGTGGGCAAATCTCCCCGAAGGACACGATTGGCTGAGAAACGTCAACACCAGGATTTCGGTTAGACCTCGGCCCACGCCTTGAGTGGCCACTAGTAACTGAGTCACCCTCTGGTCCTGTTGAGCATCTGCAGAAGCAGAGATCAATACCCTGGGGAGACAGCCCTCGGCACACAGCCTCTGTCTCCCAGAAGCAGTGGGCTTGGCACACATGCGGACTCAGGAGAGGGTAACAGCTCCCCAGCCAGTGCCTGACACCATCACTGGGAAATGTCACATCCAGAGTGGAAGAGAGGGGAAAATGCACACGGGGAGAAATTGGAAGCAGGATGGAGGAGGGTGGGGTTGTGGGAAGTGCGCAGGAGCTACAGGTGGGTGGGGGCGGCAGGGAGCCAGGGAGAGGCCAGTAGGGAAGAATGGGAAGTGAGCTCAGGGTGACTGCACGCTGCTTTCTGACAAGGTCCTGGCTGTGTCCAGGCTCCCACACTGAGGAGGTGACCAGCATGGACACAATGAGTATGATGCAACCCCGGCTCCGGGAGCACCGGGCCCCTTTCAGACAAGCCCACATGCAGATGCAGCAGCTCCTCGGCTACTCCTGAGTGCCCAAGTGGTGTGGGGGCAAATGCAAACACACTGGAAAAATCAGGCGCTCACTCTGCCTGCTGAAAATAGAGAAGAGTCCGGGTGTGGTGGCTCACGCCTGTAATCCCAGCACTTTGGGAGGCTGATCGGGGCAGGGGAGGGCAGATCACGAGGTCAGGAGTTCGAGACCAGCCTGGCCAACATGGTGAAACCCCGTCTCCACTAAAACACAAAAATTAGCCAGGCGTGGTGGCCCATGCCTGTAATCCCAGCTACTTGGGAGGCTGAGGCAGGAGAATCGCTTGAACCTGGGAGGTGGAGGTTGCAGTGAGCTGAAATCATGCCGTTGCACTCCAGCCTGGGCGTCAAGAGCAAGACTCTGACAAAAAAAAAAAAAAAAAAAGAAAGAAAATAGAGAAGAGATTTCCCACTGCCCCCTTGTCTTTCAGAGCTTCTTTCTCTGCTTTTTCCAAATAAATTTAAATCTTCAAAATGGCTAAAAAGCCTCTCTGCAGTCTCAAAACTCAACCTGGGAACTGTGTTTTTGAAATGGAAACATCCCTGGCGATAACCCTAGCTCCCACTCTCCAAGAGAGGGTAAAGAGGCTAACGTGGGTGGGCACCTTGCTTCAGTTTGCAAAACTAGCTCCCATCTTAAAGATGTGTGAGAAGGTTGCTTTTCTTCTGGTTAAAGCCAACACAGTGGTCTCCGGTTATGATGCTAGAGCGAGGATGTACACTGCGATCAAAGGCGCCATCAGGTCCTCTCACTGGTGAGGACTGGTAATGGTTTGTGCTGAGAACTGTGTAGACTGGGCTGGGCCTGCCGGGCTGCATAAGGGCTGAGAGCCCTTCCTGTCTTTGCAATCTCTCAGCGGATTGCCTGGGGCATGTGCCATAGTCTGGTTTGATGCTTGTTCAAGAATAAAACTGTCTTCTTTCTCTGCTACCCTTATGGAGAGATTTTCTGGGTAATGAAAATATTTCGGGTTTTTAAAAAAATTATATTTCTCCAACAGTAGCAACTGCTCTGGGGGGAGTAGCATCACTCAGACCTGGGTGTCCGACCCTGCGTGGGCACCAGTTGTCAGGGTTATCACGTTACTTAGATACATATGGATGGAATACTAGGTATGAACCCCTTGTGCTTTCAATTGGCAACAATACCAAAGTTTAAAGTTTACAAATGCAATACAGACACTGGCTAGGGATTAAAACAAACCAACAAAACGTGTCACTGGTGACACTTTTATGGGAAACCGTTCGTGTCTGTAGCCTGAGCACGCACGAATGGCCCCAAGGCCAGCCCTCGGGAGTGAGGGGCGGAGGGTGCGTGCTGGGGCGTCTTCCTCTCCCGTCCCCCATCTCAGCCCCCTGGAAGCTTCTTTCCTACCAGATGTTTATGCCATCTTGGGCCTTGTCTGGGCTTGAACAATATCTACAGGGAGTCTTTTCTGATTACCCTTCGTCTGGAAAGCTGTGGCTATAAAAACAAATGCAAAGGCAGGCAACGCACAGCTGCCTGACTCCTCAGAGGAGCCGTGATGAAATACGATTCCTGAGAACGCTCAGGCTCTGAGGGCATGACTGGCAGTCTTGGGGTTGATGGGCAGATTGAGAGGTCTTCCTCCTGGGGTCCCACGGCAGTCACTTCACAAAGGCCCTCTAAGAGTCTGTCTGGGTTTTTTTCTCTGAAGTACAGGATTGCTGCTGCGTTTGGAGTTTCTTTCTGTTGCTTAATTTCCTCCATATAAAGATGCATGGGAAACAATCTAAGTGAAACATTAGTTGAGGTTGTGACATTAAATAATTCAAACAAAGCTGTTGGAACTTTAAATTCTGAGTCTTGAGAGGACATGTTTCATAGCTGAAACTTCTACTTTTCTTTTTTTCCCTATAAATAATTAAGACCAAACAGGATTGGAGATAAGGGCCCCCCAGGTCACTGTTCCTCCGCAAGGATGTGATCCTGCTAACATTTCTACATGAGTGAAACCTTCACTAGTCCACTTTGGGCCCTACTTGTTTGGAGTCTGTGTTTCCGGGTGGCCACTGTCAAGCTTTTGTTCTGATAAACTCGATGTACTAATACTTATTTATATTTTCTGAATCTCATTATTTAGGGTTGACAAAGTAAATACAAGTTCATAGGAATAAATAAAGAGAAACAATTCCAGAGGCAGGATATACAAATGTGAACTAGAGAATAATTCCAAGCAGGTATAAAAGATAATTGGTTTCAGCGGGGCTGGATACCATGATACGTATTTTACTAAAGGCTATTAAAGTTGCTAAACTAAAGGTTTACTGAAAATAGACAACTTGATTCTCCTCTTCATCCCATTGTCTTCAGACTAGGAAGCTAGGAGATGCTCAGTCAGCCAAGGATCTGCCATGGGTCTCTACCTGGCCACCCTGGGAGGTCTCTATCCTGGTCACACTGGGGAGGTCTCTATCCTGGCCACACTGGGGAGGTCTCTATCCTGGCCACACCGGGGAGGTCTCTATCCTGGCC